>NW_027640980.1:0-186344 GCF_949752795.1 Hyperoodon ampullatus | reverse complement strand
GCGAGGCAGAATAGCAGGAAACAGATTTCAAGAGGTACGTTGGAATCGCCTTTAAAGCACAGGAAGAGGGGCACAACTTCGACAATGATGCACTTGGCCAAAAAGGGCGTATGCGTTTTCTCCTGAATATACTCAGGAGAAAACGCATACGCCCTTTTTGGCCAAGCAAGCAAGCGGGCAATGCAAATCTGCACTACAAAGAAGTATCACTTCCCACCGGTCAAAAGGGACATCCACAAAATGTGTAAAAACCAGAAAGGCAAGACAGGCCCTGGAGAACTGGGAGCCTTGTTATGCTGATGGGCGGGATGTAAATTGCCAACTGCCTCTCTGGAGGAGTGCATTGTGTTACCTAAAACAAGTAAACAACGAAGCTACAGAGCCAAGGGCACTTCCAGTCTAGGGAATATACCTTGGGAAAACTGAAAATCAATAAGACAGAGCCACCCCAAAATTTAGGGCTGCACTGCTTACAAGGACCTCAACTTGGGTACACCTTAAATATCCCAGGAAATATAAAAATGGTTCAGAAAATTGTGGTACTTACGTACGATGGAATATCCCTCAGCCATGAAATCAATGTCATAAGACCAGTAGCAGCAAAATGGGTGGATTCAGGTACGATGATCCTAAGCGAAATAAGTCACACAGAAAAAGAAACTTATCATAAGATATCACTTATGAAGATCCTGTAAACATGGCTACACTTGAACTGAGTTAGGAAAGAGAACAGTGTCCCACATTTAGAAAACACTCTTATGCCTGCTTAAGGGGAAGGAGAGTTGGGGTGCTGCATAAAACCAGAGTTTAATATAAGCACAGGTAGTGTTCCAAAAACCAACTATGGAATAGACAAGACCTACACCTTCCTCAGTGAAAGGGACTCAAAACCCCATATTTCCCGCAGAGGAATATATCTGACTAGTAAGAATCTTAAAACCTATGTATTGATATGTATCCGTAAGGGAATCAAGTGTGTCTAGACTGGCATAAACATGGCAGCGAGAATCAGCTCAAACCCACTATAAAAAGGAGTTTCAAAAACAAAACAAAAAACTGGGAAATTCTTTACAATTCCTTCAGGGTCTCTGATGAAACCTGGAATGATCCTATCTACAATGACAGCTGGATGTGGCATAACGAGGGACACTTGGGACAGAGACGATTGGTGAGATTGGGTGAGCAAATGTAGACCCTTTAAAGCACAAATGCCTGGCACCCATTCCATGGGTCCCAACTCTCCATGTTGAAGGGAATATTACTACAGCTATAACATGTACGGGAAACCTAGAGAACAGACACACTGTGAATACGAAAGGTTTCTAAAACGCAACGTATAGTCCCTGTCCTGGTGCTCTGGTTTGACTTTCCATCTGCTTTACTATCAACCTCCCAACTTGGAGAGACAGCCCCTTTAACCTCCTGGTTCGCACAGGTTGCCAATTTGGCAGAGGATGAAAGGGAAGAGGGAGAACCAATGAGAGAGTAGCTGTTAGGCATTTGGACGGGCACATATCACTGGAATTTCCCGGGAGGAAGAAGAATTAAGCAAAGTCTCAGCCACCCACCGGGAACCAGTATAGGTCCCCAACCAAAATTTTTGACTTGTGGTCCGCTCACCAAAAACGAGTTGAAAAATGGAGCTCAGGGGCACAGCAATTCACAAACTGGCCGAGTAATAAAGGACAACTATCGTCCAAAAATCTGTTGAGGGAAGGCAACGAGGCGGACTTGAAAGCGAGGCCGAAGAGCAGGATACAGATTTCAAGAGGTACGTTGGAATCGCCTTTAAAGCACAGGAAGAGGGGCACAACTTCGACAATGATGCACTTGGCCAAAAGGGCGTATGCGTTTTCTCCTGAATATATTCAGGAGAAAACACATACGCCCTTTTTGGCCAAGCAAGCAAGCGGGCAATGCAAATCTGCACTACAAAGACGTATCACTTCCCACCGGTAAAAGGGACATCCACAAAATGTGTAAAATCCAGAAAGGCAAGACAGGCCCTGGAGAACAGGGAGCCTTGTTATGCTGATGGGCGGGATGTAAATTGCCAACGGCCTCTCTGGAGGAGTGCATTGTGTTCCCTAAAACAAGTAAACAACAGAGCTACAGAGCCAAGGGCACTTCCAGTCTAGGGAATATTCCTTGGGAAAACTGAAAATCAATAAGACAGAGCCACCCCAAAATTTAGGGCTGCACTGCTTACAAGGACCTCAACTTGGGTACACCTTAAATATCCCAGGAAATATAAAAATGGTTCAAAAATTGTGGTACTTACGTACGATGGAATATCCCTCAGCCATGAAATCAATGTCATAAGACCAGTAGCAGCAAAATGGGTAGATTCAGGTACGATGATTCTAAGTGAAATAAGTCACACAGAAAAAGAAACTTATCTTAAGATATCACTTATGAAGATCCTGTACACATGGCTACACTAGAACTGAGTTAGGAAAGAGAACAGTGTCTCACATTTAGAAAACACTCTTATGCCTGCTTAAGGGGGAAAGAGAGGTGGGGTGATGCATAAAACCAGAGTTTGATATAAGCACAGGTACCCTTCCAAAAACCAACTATGGAATAGAAAAGACCTACACCTTCCTCAGTGAAAGGGACTCAAAACCCCATATTTCCCGCAGAGGAATATATCTGACTAGTAAGAATCTTAAAACCTATGTATTGATATGTCTCCGTAAGGGAATCAAGTGTGTCTAGACTGGCATAAACATGGCAGCGAGAATCAGCTCAAACCCAGTATAAAAAGGAATTTCAAAAACAAAACAAAAAAACTAGGAAATTCTTTACAATTCCTTCAGGGTCTCTGATGAAACCTGGAATGACCCTATCTACAACGACAGCTGGATGTGGCATAAGGTTGGACACTTGGGACAGAGAGGATTGGTGAGATTGGGTGAGCAAATGCAGACCCTTTAAAGCAATAATGCATGGCACCCATTCCATGTGTCCCAACTCTCAAGGTTGAAGGGAATATTACTACAGCTATAACATGTACGGGAAACCTAGAGAACGGACACACTGTGAATACGAAAGGTTTCTAAAACTCAACGAATAGTCCCTGTCCTGGTGCTCTGGTTTGACTTTCCATCTGCTTTACTATCTACCTCCCAACTTGGAGAGACAGCCCCTTTAACCTCCTGGTTCGCACAGGTTGCCAATTTGGCAGAGGATGAAAGGGAAGGGGGAGAACCAATGAGAGAGTAGCTGTTAGGCATTTGGACGGCACATATCACTGGAATTTCCCGACAGGAAGAAGAATTAAGCAAAGTCTCAGCCACCCACCGGGAACCATTATAGGTCCCGAACCAAAATTTTTGACTTGCGGTCTGCTCACCAAAAACGAGTTGAAAAATGGAGCTCAGGGGCACAGCAATTCACAAACTGGCAGAGTAATAAAGGTCAACTATCGTCCAAAAATCTGTTGAGGGAAGGCAACGAGGCGGACTTGAAATCGAGGCAGAATAGCAGGAAACAGATTTCAAGAGGTACGTTGGAATCGCCTTTAAAGCACAGGAAGAGGGGCACAACTTCGACAATGATGCACTTGGCCAAAAAGGAATATGCGTTTTCTCCTGAATATATTCAGGAGAAAACACATACGCCCTTTTTGGCCAAGCAAGCAAGCGGGCAATGCAAATCTGCACTACAAAGACGTATCACTTCCCACCGGTAAAAGGGACATCCACAAAATGTGTAATATCCAGAAATGCAAGACAGGCCCTGGAGAACAGGGAGCCTTGTTATGCTGATGGGTGGGATGTAAATTGCCAACTGCCTCTCTGGAAGAGTGCATTGTGTTCCCTAAAACAAGTAAACAACAGAGCTACAGAGCCAAGGGCACTTCCAGTCTAGTGAATATTCCTTGGGAAAACTGAAAATCAATAAGACAGAGCCACCCCAAAATTTAGGGCTGCACTGCTTACAAGGACCTCAACTTGGGTACACCTTAAATATCCCAGGAAATATAAAAATGGTTCAAAAAATTGTGGTATTTACGTACGATGGAATATCCCTCAGCCATGAAATCAATGTCATAAGACCAGTAGCAGCAAAATGGGTGGATTCAGGTACGATGATTCTAAGTGAAATAAGTCACACAGAAAAAGAAACTTATCATAAGATATCACTTATGAAGATCCTGTACACATGGCTACACTTGAACTGAGTTAGGAAAGAGAACAGTGTCTCACATTTAGAAAACACTCTTATGCCTGCTTAAGGTGGAAGGAGAGGTGGGGTGATGCATAAAACCAGAGTTTGATATAAGCACAGGTACCGTTCCAAAAACCAACTATGGAATAGAAAAGACCTACACCTTCCTCAGTGAAAGGGACTCAAAACCCCATATTTCCCGCAGAGGAATATATCTGACTAGTAAGAATCTTAAAACCTATGTATTGATATGTCTCCGTAAGGGAATCAAGTGTGTCTAGACTGGCATAAACATGGCAGCGAGAATCAGCTCAAACCCAGTATAAAAAGGAATTTCAAAAACAAAACAAAAAAACTAGGAAATTCTTTACAATTCCTTCAGGGTCTCTGATGAAACCTGGAATGACCCTATCTACAACGACAGCTGGATGTGGCATAAGGCTGGACACTTGGGACTGAGAGGATTGGTGAGATTGGGTGAGCAAATGCATTCCCTTTAAAGCAATAATGCATGGCACCCATTCCATGGGTCCCAACTCTCCAGGTTGAAGGGAATATTACTACAGTTATAACATGTACGGCAAACCTAGAGAACGGACACACTGTGAATACGAAAGGTTTCTAAAACTCAACGAATAGTCCCTCTCCTGGTGCTCCGGTTTGACTTTCCAGCTGATTTACTATCAACCTCCCAACTTGGAGAGACAGCCCCTTTAACCTCCTGGTTCGCACAGGTTGCCAATTTGGCAGAGGATGAAAGGGAAGAGGGAGAACCAATGAGAGAGTAGCTGTTAGGCATTTGGACGGGCACATATCACTGTAATTTCCCGGCAGGAAGAAGAATTAACCAAAGTCTCAGCCACCCACCGGGAACCAGTATAGGTCCTGAACCAAAATTTTGGACTTGCGGTCAGCTCACCAAACACGAGTTGAATAATGGAGCTCAGGGGCACAGCAATTCACAAACTGGCCGAGTAATAAAGGACAACTATCGTCCAAAAATCTGTTGAGGGAAGGCAACGAGGCGGACCTGAAAGCGAGACAGAATAGCAGGAAACAGATTTCAAGAGGTACGTTGGAATCGCCTTTAAAGCACTGGAAGAGGGGCACAACTTCGACAATGATGCACTTGGCCAAAATAGGCGTATGCGTTTTCTCCTGAATATATTCAGGAGAAAACGCATACGCCCTTTTTGGCCAAGCAAGCAAGCGGGCAATGCAAATCTGCACTACAAAGAAGTATCACTTCCCACCGGTCAAAAGGGACATCCGCAAAATGTTTAAAAACCCGAAAGGCAAGACAGGCCCTGGAGAACAGGGAGCCTTGTTATGCTGATGGGCGGGATGTAAACTGCCAACTGCCTCTCTGGAGGAGTGCATTGTGTTCCCTAAAACAAGTAAACAACAGAGCTACAGAGCCAAGGGCACTTCCAGTCTAGGGAATATACCTTGGAAAATATGAAAATCAATAAGTCAGAGCCACCCCAAAATTTAGGGCTGCACTGCTTACAAGGACCTCAACTTGGGTACACCTTAAATATCTAAGGAAATATAAAAATGGTTCAAAAAATTGTCATACTTACGTACGATGGAATATCCCTCAGCCATGAAATCAATGTCATAAGACCAGTAGCAGCAAAATGGGTGGATTCAGGTACGATGATTCTAAGTGAAATAAGTCACACAGAAAAAGAAACTTATCATAAGATATCACTTATGAAGATCCTGTAAACATGGCTACACTTGAACTGAGTTAGGAAAGAAAACAGTGTCTCACATTTAGAAAACACAGTTATGCCTGCTTAAGGGGGAAGGAGAGGTGGGGTGATGCATAAAACCAGAGTTTGATATAAGCACAGGTACCGTTCCAAAAACCAACTATGGAATAGACAAGACCTACACCTTCCTCAGTGAAAGGGACTCAAAACCCCATATTTCCCGCAGAGGAATATATCTGACTAGTAATAATCTTAAAACCTATGTATTGATATGTCTCCGTAAGGGAATCAAGTGTGTCTAGACTGGCATAAACATGGCAGCGAGAATCAGCTCAAACCCAGTATAAAAAGGAATTTCAAAAACAAAACAAAAAACTAGGAAATTCTTTACAATTCCTTCAGTGTCTCTGATGAAACCTGGAATGACCCTATCTACAACGACAGCTGGATGTGGCATAAGGCTGGACACTTGGGACTGAGAGGATTGGTGAGATTGGGTGAGCAAATGCAGACCCTTTAAAGCAATAATGCATGGCACCCATTCCATGGGTCCCAACTCTCCAGGTTGAAGGGAATTTTACTACAGTTATAACATGTACGGCAAACCTAGAGAACGGACACACTGTGAATACGAAAGGTTTCTAAAACTCAACGAATAGTCCCTCTCCTGGTGCTCCGGTTTGACTTTCCATTTGCTTAACTATCAACCTCCCAACTTGGAGAGACAGCCCCTTTAACCTCCTGGTTCGCACAGGTTTTCAATTTGTCAGAAGATGAAAGGGAAATGGGAGAACCAATGAGAGAGTAGCTGTTAGGCATTTGGACGGGCACATATCACTGTAATTTCCCGGCAGGAAGAAGAATTAACCAAAGTCTCAGCCACCCACCGGGAACCAGTATAGGTCCTGAACAAAAATTTTGGACTTGCGGTCAGCTCACAAAACACGAGTTGAATAATGGAGCTCAGGGGCACAGCAATTCACAAAATGGCCTAGTAATAAAGGACAACTATCGTCCAAAAATCTGTTGAGGGAAGGCAACGAGGTGGACCTGAAAGCGAGGCAGAATAGCAGGAAACAGATTTCAAGAGGTACGTTGGAATCGCCTTTAAAGCACAGGAAGAGGGGCACAACTTCGACAATGATGCACTTGGCCAAAATGGGCGTATGCGTTTTCTCCTGAATATATTCAGGAGAAAACGCATACGCCCTTTTTTGGCCAAGCAAGCAAGCGGGCAATGCAAATCTGCACTACAAAGAAGTATCACTTCCCAACGGTCAAAAGGGACATCCGCAAAATGTGTAAAAACCCGAAAGGCAAGACAGGCCCTGGAGAACAGGGAGCCTTGTTATGCTGATGGGCGGGATGTAAACTGCCAACTGCCTCTCTGGAGGAGTGCATTGAGTTCCCTAAAACAAGTAAAGAACAGAGCTACAGAGCCAAGGGCACTTCCAGTCTAGGGAATATACCTTGGAAAAAATGAAAATCAATAAGACAGAGACACCCCAAAATTTAGGGCTGCACTGCTTACAAGGACCTCAACTTGGGTACACCTTAAATATCTCAGGAAATATAAAAATGGTTCAAAAAATTGTCATACTTACGTATGATGGAATATCCCTCAGCCATGAAATCAATGTCATAAGACCACTAGCAGCAAAATGGGTGGATTCAGGTACGATGATTCTAAGTGAAATAAGTCACACAGAAAAAGAAACTTATCATAAGATATCACTTATGAAGATCCTGTAAACATGGCTACACTTGAACTGAGTTAGGAAAGAAAACAGGGACTCACATTTAGAAAACACACTTATGCCTGCTTAAGGGGGAATGAGAGGTGGGGTGATGCATAAAACCAGAGTTTGATATAAGCACAGGTACCGTTCCAAAAACCAACTATTGAATAGCCAAGACCTACACCTTCCTCAGTGAAAGGGACTCAAAACCCCATATTTCCCACAGAGGAATATATCTGACTAGTAAGAATCTTAAAACCTATGTATTGATATGTCTCCATAAGGGAATCAAGTGTGTCTAGACTGGCATAAACATGGCAGCGAGAATCAGCTCAAACCCACTATAAAAAGGAATTTCAAAAACAAAACAAAAAAACTGGGAAATTCTTTACAATTCCTTCAGGGTCTCTGATGAAACCTGGAATGACCCTATCTACAATGACAGCTGGATGTGGCATAAGGTTGGACACTTGTGACTGAGAGGTTTGGTGAGATTGGTTGAGCAAATGCAGACCCTTTATAGCAATAATGCATGGCACCCATTCCATGGGTCCCAACTCTCCAGGTTGAAGGGAATATTACTACAGCTGTAACATGTAAGGGAATCCTAGAGAACGGACACACTGTGAAATCGAAAGGTTTCTAAAACTCAACGAATAGTCCCTCTCCTGGTGCTCCGGTTTGACTTTCCATCTGCTTTACTATCTACCTCCCAACTTGGAGAGACAGCCCCTTTAACATCCTGGTTCGCAAAGGTTGCCAATTTGGCAGAGGTTTAAAGGGAAGAGGGACAAACAATGAGAGAGAAGCTGTTAGGCATTTGGACGGGCACATATCACTGTAATTTCCCGGTAGGGAGAAGAATTAACAAATGTCTCAGCCACCCACCGGGAACCAGTATAGGTCCTGAACCAAAATTTTGGACTTGCGGTCAGCTCACC
Source organism: Hyperoodon ampullatus (assembly GCF_949752795.1). Lineage (NCBI taxonomy): Eukaryota > Metazoa > Chordata > Mammalia > Artiodactyla > Ziphiidae > Hyperoodon > Hyperoodon ampullatus. Next base: position 177,773 of record NW_027640980.1, on the reverse strand, counting down.
AAAAACGAGTTGAAAAATGGAGCTCAGGGGCACAGCAATTCATAAACTGGCCGAGTAATAAAGGACAACTATCGTCCAAAAATCTGTTGAGGAAAGGCAACGAGGTGTACTTGAAAGCGAGGCAGAATAGCAGGAAACAGATTTCAAGAGGTACGTTGGAATCGCCTTTAAAGCACAGGAAGAGGGGCACAACTTCGACAATGATGCACTTGGCCAAAAAGGGCGTATTCATTTTCTCCTGAATATATTCAGGAGAAAACGCATACGCCCTTTTTGGCCAAGCAAGCAAGCGGGCAATGCAAATCTGCACTAAAAAGAAGTATCACTTCCCACCGGTCAAAAGGGACATCCACAAAATGTGTAAAAAGCAGAAAGGCAAGACAGGCCCTGGAGAACAGGGAGCCTTGATATGCTGATGGGCGGGATGTAAATTGCCAACTGCCTCTCTGGAGGAGTGCATTGTGTTCCCTAAAACAAGTAAAGAACAGAGCTACAGAGCCAAGGGCACTTCCAGTCTAGGGAATATACCTTGGGAAAACTGAATATCAATAAGACAGAGCCACCCCAAAATTTAGGGCTGCACTGCTTACAAGGACCTCAACTTGGGTACACCTTAAATATGCCAGGAAATATAAAAATGGTTCAAAAAATTGTGGTACTTACGTACGATGGAATATCCCTTAGCCATGATATCAATGTCATAAGACCAGTAGCAGCAAAATGGGTGGATTCAGGTACGATGATTCTAAGTGAAATAAGTCATAGAGAAAAAGAAACTTATCATAAGATATCACTTATGAAGATCCTGTAAACATGGCTACACTTGAACTGAGTTAGGAAAGAGAACAGTGTCTCACATTTAGAAAACACTCTTATGCCTGCTTAAGGGGGAAGGAGAGGTGGGGTGATGCATAAAACCAGAGTTTGATATAAGCACAGGTACCGTTCCAAAAACCAACTATGGAATAGACAAAACCTACACCTTCCTCAGTGAAAGGGACTCAAAACACCATATTTCCTGCAGAGGAATATATCTGACTAGTAAGAATCTTAAAACCTATGTATTGATAGGTCTCCGTAAGGGAATCAAGTGTGTCTAGACTGGCATAAACATGGCAGCGAGAATCAGCTCAAACCCACTATAAAAAGGAATTTCAAAAACAAAACAAAAAAACTGGGAAAATCTTTACAATTCCTTCCAGGTCCCTGATGAAACCTGGAATGACCCTATCTACAACGACAGCTGGATGTGGCATAAGGAGGGACACTTGGGACTGAGAGGATTGGTGAGATTGGGTGAGCAAATGCAGACCCTTTAAAGCAATAATGCCTGGCACCCATTCCATAGGTCCCAACTCTCCAGTTTGAAGGGAATATTACTACATCTATAACATGTACGGGAAACCTAGAGAACGGACACACTGTGAATACGAAAGGTTTCTGAAACTCATCGAATAGTCCCTCCCCTGGTGCTCCGGTTTGACTTTCCATCTGCTTTACTATCAACCTCCCAACTTGGAGAGACAGCCCCTTTAACCTCCTGGTGCGCACAGGTTGCCAATTTGGCAGAGGATGAAAGGGAAGAGGGAGAACCAATGAGAGAGTAGCTGTTAGGCATTTGGACGGGCACATATCACTGTAATTTCCCAGCAGGAAGAAAATTAAGCAAAGTCTCAGCCACCCACCGGGAACCAGTATAGGTCCTGAACCAAAGTTTTGGACTTGCGATCAGCTCACCAAAAAAGAGTTGAAAAATGGAGCTCAGGGGCACAGCAATTCACAAAGTGGCCGAGTAATAAAGGACAACTATCGTCCAAAAATCTGTTGAGGGAAGGCAACGGGGCGGACTTGAATGCGAGGCAGAATAGCAGGAAACAGATTTCAAGAGGTACGTTGGAATCGCCTTTAAAGCACAGGAAGAGGGGCACAACTTCGACAATGATGCACTTGGCCAAAAAGGGCGTATGCGTTTTCTCCTGAATATACTCAGGAGAAAACGCATACGCCCTTTTTGGCCAAGCAAGCAAGCGGGCAATGCAAATCTGCACTACAAAGAAGTATCACTTCCCACCGGTCAAAAGGGACATCCACAAAATGTGTAAAAACCAGAAAGGCAAGACAGGCCCTGGAGAACTGGGAGCCTTGTTATGCTGATGGGCGGGATGTAAATTGCCAACTGCCTCTCTGGAGGAGTGCATTGTGTTACCTAAAACAAGTAAACAACGAAGCTACAGAGCCAAGGGCACTTCCAGTCTAGGGAATATACCTTGGGAAAACTGAAAATCAATAAGACAGAGCCACCCCAAAATTTAGGGCTGCACTGCTTACAAGGACCTCAACTTGGGTACACCTTAAATATCCCAGGAAATATAAAAATGGTTCAGAAAATTGTGGTACTTACGTACGATGGAATATCCCTCAGCCATGAAATCAATGTCATAAGACCAGTAGCAGCAAAATGGGTGGATTCAGGTACGATGATCCTAAGCGAAATAAGTCACACAGAAAAAGAAACTTATCATAAGATATCACTTATGAAGATCCTGTAAACATGGCTACACTTGAACTGAGTTAGGAAAGAGAACAGTGTCCCACATTTAGAAAACACTCTTATGCCTGCTTAAGGGGGAAGGAGAGTTGGGGTGCTGCATAAAACCAGAGTTTAATATAAGCACAGGTAGTGTTCCAAAAACCAACTATGGAATAGACAAGACCTACACCTTCCTCAGTGAAAGGGACTCAAAACCCCATATTTCCCGCAGAGGAATATATCTGACTAGTAAGAATCTTAAAACCTATGTATTGATATGTATCCGTAAGGGAATCAAGTGTGTCTAGACTGGCATAAACATGGCAGCGAGAATCAGCTCAAACCCACTATAAAAAGGAGTTTCAAAAACAAAACAAAAAACTGGGAAATTCTTTACAATTCCTTCAGGGTCTCTGATGAAACCTGGAATGATCCTATCTACAATGACAGCTGGATGTGGCATAACGAGGGACACTTGGGACAGAGACGATTGGTGAGATTGGGTGAGCAAATGTAGACCCTTTAAAGCACAAATGCCTGGCACCCATTCCATGGGTCCCAACTCTCCATGTTGAAGGGAATATTACTACAGCTATAACATGTACGGGAAACCTAGAGAACAGACACACTGTGAATACGAAAGGTTTCTAAAACGCAACGTATAGTCCCTGTCCTGGTGCTCTGGTTTGACTTTCCATCTGCTTTACTATCAACCTCCCAACTTGGAGAGACAGCCCCTTTAACCTCCTGGTTCGCACAGGTTGCCAATTTGGCAGAGGATGAAAGGGAAGAGGGAGAACCAATGAGAGAGTAGCTGTTAGGCATTTGGACGGGCACATATCACTGGAATTTCCCGGGAGGAAGAAGAATTAAGCAAAGTCTCAGCCACCCACCGGGAACCAGTATAGGTCCCCAACCAAAATTTTTGACTTGTGGTCCGCTCACCAAAAACGAGTTGAAAAATGGAGCTCAGGGGCACAGCAATTCACAAACTGGCCGAGTAATAAAGGACAACTATCGTCCAAAAATCTGTTGAGGGAAGGCAACGAGGCGGACTTGAAAGCGAGGCCGAAGAGCAGGATACAGATTTCAAGAGGTACGTTGGAATCGCCTTTAAAGCACAGGAAGAGGGGCACAACTTCGACAATGATGCACTTGGCCAAAAGGGCGTATGCGTTTTCTCCTGAATATATTCAGGAGAAAACACATACGCCCTTTTTGGCCAAGCAAGCAAGCGGGCAATGCAAATCTGCACTACAAAGACGTATCACTTCCCACCGGTAAAAGGGACATCCACAAAATGTGTAAAATCCAGAAAGGCAAGACAGGCCCTGGAGAACAGGGAGCCTTGTTATGCTGATGGGCGGGATGTAAATTGCCAACGGCCTCTCTGGAGGAGTGCATTGTGTTCCCTAAAACAAGTAAACAACAGAGCTACAGAGCCAAGGGCACTTCCAGTCTAGGGAATATTCCTTGGGAAAACTGAAAATCAATAAGACAGAGCCACCCCAAAATTTAGGGCTGCACTGCTTACAAGGACCTCAACTTGGGTACACCTTAAATATCCCAGGAAATATAAAAATGGTTCAAAAATTGTGGTACTTACGTACGATGGAATATCCCTCAGCCATGAAATCAATGTCATAAGACCAGTAGCAGCAAAATGGGTAGATTCAGGTACGATGATTCTAAGTGAAATAAGTCACACAGAAAAAGAAACTTATCTTAAGATATCACTTATGAAGATCCTGTACACATGGCTACACTAGAACTGAGTTAGGAAAGAGAACAGTGTCTCACATTTAGAAAACACTCTTATGCCTGCTTAAGGGGGAAAGAGAGGTGGGGTGATGCATAAAACCAGAGTTTGATATAAGCACAGGTACCCTTCCAAAAACCAACTATGGAATAGAAAAGACCTACACCTTCCTCAGTGAAAGGGACTCAAAACCCCATATTTCCCGCAGAGGAATATATCTGACTAGTAAGAATCTTAAAACCTATGTATTGATATGTCTCCGTAAGGGAATCAAGTGTGTCTAGACTGGCATAAACATGGCAGCGAGAATCAGCTCAAACCCAGTATAAAAAGGAATTTCAAAAACAAAACAAAAAAACTAGGAAATTCTTTACAATTCCTTCAGGGTCTCTGATGAAACCTGGAATGACCCTATCTACAACGACAGCTGGATGTGGCATAAGGTTGGACACTTGGGACAGAGAGGATTGGTGAGATTGGGTGAGCAAATGCAGACCCTTTAAAGCAATAATGCATGGCACCCATTCCATGTGTCCCAACTCTCCAGGTTGAAGGGAATATTACTACAGCTATAACATGTACGGGAAACCTAGAGAACGGACACACTGTGAATACGAAAGGTTTCTAAAACTCAACGAATAGTCCCTGTCCTGGTGCTCTGGTTTGACTTTCCATCTGCTTTACTATCTACCTCCCAACTTGGAGAGACAGCCCCTTTAACCTCCTGGTTCGCACAGGTTGCCAATTTGGCAGAGGATGAAAGGGAAGGGGGAGAACCAATGAGAGAGTAGCTGTTAGGCATTTGGACGGCACATATCACTGGAATTTCCCGACAGGAAGAAGAATTAAGCAAAGTCTCAGCCACCCACCGGGAACCATTATAGGTCCCGAACCAAAATTTTTGACTTGCGGTCTGCTCACCAAAAACGAGTTGAAAAATGGAGCTCAGGGGCACAGCAATTCACAAACTGGCAGAGTAATAAAGGTCAACTATCATCCAAAAATCTGTTGAGGGAAGGCAAAGAGGCGGACTTGAAATCGAGGCAGAATAGCAGGAAACAGATTTCAAGAGGTACGTTGGAATCGCCTTTAAAGCACAGGAAGAGGGGCACAACTTCGACAATGATGCACTTGGCCAAAAAGGAATATGCGTTTTCTCCTGAATATATTCAGGAGAAAACACATACGCCCTTTTTGGCCAAGCAAGCAAGCGGGCAATGCAAATCTGCACTACAAAGACGTATCACTTCCCACCGGTAAAAGGGACATCCACAAAATGTGTAATATCCAGAAATGCAAGACAGGCCCTGGAGAACAGGGAGCCTTGTTATGCTGATGGGTGGGATGTAAATTGCCAACTGCCTCTCTGGAAGAGTGCATTGTGTTCCCTAAAACAAGTAAACAACAGAGCTACAGAGCCAAGGGCACTTCCAGTCTAGGGAATATTCCTTGGGAAAACTGAAAATCAATAAGACAGAGCCACCCCAAAATTTAGGGCTGCACTGCTTACAAGGACCTCAACTTGGGTACACCTTAAATATCCCAGGAAATATAAAAATGGTTCAAAAAATTGTGGTATTTACGTACGATGGAATATCCCTCAGCCATGAAATCAATGTCATAAGACCAGTAGCAGCAAAATGGGTGGATTCAGGTACGATGATTCTAAGTGAAATAAGTCACACAGAAAAAGAAACTTATCATAAGATATCACTTATGAAGATCCTGTACACATGGCTACACTTGAACTGAGTTAGGAAAGAGAACAGTGTCTCACATTTAGAAAACACTCTTATGCCTGCTTAAGGTGGAAGGAGAGGTGGGGTGATGCATAAAACCAGAGTTTGATATAAGCACAGGTACCGTTCCAAAAACCAACTATGGAATAGAAAAGACCTACACCTTCCTCAGTGAAAGGGACTCAAAACCCCATATTTCCCGCAGAGGAATATATCTGACTAGTAAGAATCTTAAAACCTATGTATTGATATGTCTCCGTAAGGGAATCAAGTGTGTCTAGACTGGCATAAACATGGCAGCGAGAATCAGCTCAAACCCAGTATAAAAAGGAATTTCAAAAACAAAACAAAAAAACTAGGAAATTCTTTACAATTCCTTCAGGGTCTCTGATGAAACCTGGAATGACCCTATCTACAACGACAGCTGGATGTGGCATAAGGCTGGACACTTGGGACTGAGAGGATTGGTGAGATTGGGTGAGCAAATGCATTCCCTTTAAAGCAATAATGCATGGCACCCATTCCATGGGTCCCAACTCTCCAGGTTGAAGGGAATATTACTACAGTTATAACATGTACGGCAAACCTAGAGAACGGACACACTGTGAATACGAAAGGTTTCTAAAACTCAACGAATAGTCCCTCTCCTGGTGCTCCGGTTTGACTTTCCAGCTGATTTACTATCAACCTCCCAACTTGGAGAGACAGCCCCTTTAACCTCCTGGTTCGCACAGGTTGCCAATTTGGCAGAGGATGAAAGGGAAGAGGGAGAACCAATGAGAGAGTAGCTGTTAGGCATTTGGACGGGCACATATCACTGTAATTTCCCGGCAGGAAGAAGAATTAACCAAAGTCTCAGCCACCCACCGGGAACCAGTATAGGTCCTGAACCAAAATTTTGGACTTGCGGTCAGCTCACCAAACACGAGTTGAATAATGGAGCTCAGGGGCACAGCAATTCACAAACTGGCCGAGTAATAAAGGACAACTATCGTCCAAAAATCTGTTGAGGGAAGGCAACGAGGCGGACCTGAAAGCGAGACAGAATAGCAGGAAACAGATTTCAAGAGGTACGTTGGAATCGCCTTTAAAGCACCGGAAGAGGGGCACAACTTCGACAATGATGCACTTGGCCAAAATAGGCGTATGCGTTTTCTCCTGAATATATTCAGGAGAAAACGCATACGCCCTTTTTGGCCAAGCAAGCAAGCGGGCAATGCAAATCTGCACTACAAAGAAGTATCACTTCCCACCGGTCAAAAGGGACATCCGCAAAATGTTTAAAAACCCGAAAGGCAAGACAGGCCCTGGAGAACAGGGAGCCTTGTTATGCTGATGGGCGGGATGTAAACTGCCAACTGCCTCTCTGGAGGAGTGCATTGTGTTCCCTAAAACAAGTAAACAACAGAGCTACAGAGCCAAGGGCACTTCCAGTCTAGGGAATATACCTTGGAAAATATGAAAATCAATAAGTCAGAGCCACCCCAAAATTTAGGGCTGCACTGCTTACAAGGACCTCAACTTGGGTACACCTTAAATATCTCAGGAAATATAAAAATGGTTCAAAAAATTGTCATACTTACGTACGATGGAATATCCCTCAGCCATGAAATCAATGTCATAAGACCAGTAGCAGCAAAATGGGTGGACTCAGGTACGATGATTCTAAGTGAAATAAGTCACACAGAAAAAGAAACTTATCATAAGATATCACTTATGAAGATCCTGTAAACATGGCTACACTTGAACTGAGTTAGGAAAGAAAACAGTGTCTCACATTTAGAAAACACAGTTATGCCTGCTTAAGGGGGAAGGAGAGGTGGGGTGATGCATAAAACCAGAGTTTGATATAAGCACAGGTACCGTTCCAAAAACCAACTATGGAATAGACAAGACCTACACCTTCCTCAGTGAAAGGGACTCAAAACCCCATATTTCCCGCAGAGGAATATATCTGACTAGTAGTAATCTTAAAACCTATGTATTGATATGTCTCCGTAAGGGAATCAAGTGTGTCTAGACTGGCATAAACATGGCAGCGAGAATCAGCTCAAACCCAGTATAAAAAGGAATGTCAAAAACAAAACAAAAAACTAGGAAATTCTTTACAATTCCTTCAGGGTCTCTGATGAAACCTGGAATGACCCTATCTACAACGACAGCTGGATGTGGCATAAGGCTGGACACTTGGGACTGAGAGGATTGGTGAGATTGGGTGAGCAAATGCAGACCCTTTAAAGCAATAATGCATGGCACCCATTCCATGGGTCCCAACTCTCCAGGTTGAAGGGAATATTACTACAGTTATAACATGTACGGCAAACCTAGAGAACGGACACACTGTGAATACGAAAGGTTTCTAAAACTCAACGAATAGTCCCTCTCCTGGTGCTCCGGTTTGACTTTCCATCTGCTTTACTATCAATCTCCCAACATGGAGAGAAAGCCCCTTTAACCTCCTGGTTCGCACAGGTTTCCAATTTGGCAGAGGATGAAAGGGAAGAGGGAGAACCAATGAGAGAGTAGCTGTTAGGCATTTGGACGGGCACATATCACTCGAACTTCCCGGCAGGAAGAAGAATTAACGAAAGTCTCAGCCACCCACCCTGAACCAGTATAGGTCCTGAACCAAAATTTTGGACTTGCGGTCAGCTCACCAAAAGCGAGTTGAAAAATGGAGCTCAGGGGCACAGCAATTCACAATCTGGCCGATTAATAATGGACAACTATCGTCCAAAAATCTGTTGAGGGAAGGCAACGAGGCGGACTTGAAAGCGAGGCAGAATAGCAGGAAACAGATTTCAAGACGTACGTTGGAATCGCCTTTAAAGCACAGGAAGAGGGGCACAATTTCGACAATGATGCACTTGGCCAAAAAGGGCGTATGCGTTTTCTCCTGAATATATTCAGGAGAAAACGCATACGCCCTTTTTGGCCAAGCAAACAAGCGGGCAATGCAAATCTGCACTACAAAGAAGTATCACTTCCCACAGGTCAAAAGGGACATCCACAAAATGTGTAAAAACCAGGAAGGCAAGACAGGATCTGGAGAACAGGGAGCCTTGTTATGCTGATGGGCGGGATGTAAATTGCCAACTGCCTCTCTGGAGGAGTACATTGTGTTCCCTAAAAGAAGTAAACAACAGAGCTACAGAGCGAAGGGCACTTCCAGTCTAGGGAATATACCTTGGGAAAACTGAAAAGCAATAAGACAGAGCCACCCCAAAATTTAGGGCTGCACTGCTTACAAGGACCTCAACTTGGGTACACCTTAAATATCCCAGGATATATAAAAATGGTTCAAAAAATTGTGGTACTTACGTACGATGGAATATCCCTCAGCCATGAAATCAATGTCATAAGACCAGTAGCAGCAAAATGGGTGGATTCAGGTACGATGATTCTAAGTGAAATAAGTCACAGAGAAAAAGAAACTTATCATAAGATATCACTTATGAAGATCCTGTAAACATGGCTACACTTGAACTGAGATAGGAAAGAGAACAGTGTCTCACATTTAGAAAACACTCTTATGCCTGCTTAAGGGGGAAGGAGAGGTGGGGTGATGCATAAAACCAGAGTTTGATATAAGCACAGGTACCGTTCCAAAAACCAAATATGGAATAGACAAGACCTACACCTTCCTCAGTGAAAGGGACTCAAAACGCCATATTTCCCACAGAGGAATATATCTGAGTAGTAAGAATCCTAAAACCTATGTATTGATATGTTTCCGTAAGGGAATCAAGTGTGTCTAGACTGGCATAAACATGGCAGCGAGAATCAGCTCAAACCCACTATAAAAAGGAATTTCAAAAACAAAACCAAAAAACTGGGAAATTCTTTACAATTCCTTCAGGGTCTCTGATGAAACCTGGAATGACCCTATCTAAAACGACAGCTGGATGTGGCATAAGTCTGGACACTTGGGACTGAGACGATAGTTGAGATTGGGTGAGCAAATGCAGACCCTTTAAAGCAATAATGCATGGCACCCATTCCATGGGTCCCAACTCTCCAGGTTGAAGGGAATATTACTACAATTATTACATGTATGGAAAACCTAGAGAACGGACACAATGTGAATACGAAAGGTTTCTAAAACTCAACGAATAGTCCCTCTCCTGGTGCTCCGGTTTGACTTTCCATCTGCTTCACTATCAATCTCCCAAATTGGAGAGACAGCCCCTTTAACCTCCTGGTTCGCACAGGTTTCCAATTTGGCAGAGGATGAAAGGGAAGAGGGAGAACCAATGAGAGAGTACCTGTTAGGCATTTGGACGGGCACATATCACTCTAACTTCCCGGCAGGAAGAAGAATTCACCAAAGTCTCAGCCCCCCACCGGGAACCAGTATAGGTCCTGAACCAAAATTTTGGACTTGCGGTCAGCTCACCAAAACCGAGTTGAAAAATGGAGCTCAGGGGCACAGCAATTCACAAACTGACCGATTAATAAAGGACAACTATCGTCCAAAAATCTGTTGAGGGAAGGCAACGAGGCGGACTTGAAAGCGAGGCAGAATAGCAGGAAACAGATTTCAAGAGGTACGTTGGAATCGCCTTTAAAGCACAGGAAGAGGGGCACAACTTCGACAATGATGCACTTGGCCAAAAAGGGCGTATGCGTTTTCTCCTGAATATATTCAGGAGAAAACGCATACGCCCTTTTTGTCCAAGCAAGCAAGCAGGCAATGCAAATCTGCACTACAAAGAAGTATCACTTCCCACCTGTCAAAAGGGACATCCACAAAGTGTGCAAAAAACAGAAAGGCAGGACAGGCCCTGGAGAACAGGGAGCCTTGTTATGCTGATGGGCGGGATGTAAATTGCCAACTGCCTCTCTGGAGGAATACATTGTGTTCCCTAAAACAAGTAACGAACAGAGCTACAGAGCCAAGGGCACTTCCAGTCTAGGGAATATACTTTGGGAAAACTGAAAATCAATAAGACAGAGCCACCCCAAAATTTAGGGCTGCACTGCTTACAAGGGCCTTATCTTGGGTTCACCTTAAATATCCCAGGAAATATAAAAATGGCTGAAAAAATTGTGGTACTTACGTACGATGGAATATCCCTCAGCCATGCAATCAATGTCATAAGACCAGTAGCAGCAAAATGGGTGGATTCATGTAGGATGATTCTAAGTGAAATAAGTCACACAGAAAAAGAAACTTATCATAAGATATCACTTATGAAGATCCTGTAAACATGGCTACACTTGAACTGAGTTAGGAAAGAGAACAGTGTCTCACATTTAGAAAACACTCTTATGCCTGCTTAAGGGGGAAGGAGCGGTGGGGTGATGCATAAAACCAGAGTTTGTTATAAGCACAGGTATCGTTCCAAAAACCAACTATGGATTAGTCAAGACCTACACCTTCCTCAGTGAAAGGGACTCAAAACGCCATATTTCCCGCAGAGGAATATATCTGACTAGTAAGAATCTTAAAACCTATGTATTGATATGTCTCCGTAAGGGAATCAAGTGTGTCTAGACTGGCATAAACATGGCAGCGAGAATCAGCTCAAACCCACTATAAAAAGGAATTTCAAAAACAAAACAAACAAACTGGGAAATTCTTTACAATTCCTTCAGGGTCTCTGATGAAACCTGGAATGACCCTATCTACAACGACAGCTGGATGTGGCATAAGGCTGGACACTTGGGATTGAGACGATTGTTGAGATTGGCTGAGCAAATGCAGACTCTTTAAAGCAATAATGCATGGCACCCATTCCCTGGGTACCAACTCTCCAGGTTGAAGGGAATATTACTACAATTATTACATGTACGGGAAACCTAGAGAACGGACACACTGTGAATACGAAAGGTTTCTAAAACTCAACGAATAGTCCCTCTCCTGGCGCTCCGGTTTGACTTTCCATCTGCTTTACTATCAATCTCCCAACTTGGAGAGACAGCCCCTTTAACCTCCTGGTTCGCACAGGTTTCCAATTTGGCAGAGGATGAAAGGGAAGAGGGAGAACCAATGAGAGAGTAGCTGTTAGGCATTTGGACGGGCACATATCACTCTAACTTCCCGGCAGGAAGAAGAATTAACCAAAGTCTCAGCCCCCCCACCGGGAACCAGTATAGGTCCTGAAGCAAAATTTTGGACTTGCGGTCAGCTCACCAAAAACGAGTTGAAAAATGGAGCTCAGGGGCACAGCACTTCACAAAATGGCCGATTAATAAAGGACAACTATCGTCCAAAAATCTGTTGAGGGAAGGCAACGAGCGGACTTGAAAGCGAGGCAGAAGAGCAGGAAGCAGATTTCAAGAGGTAAGTTGGAATCGCATTTAAAGCACAGGAAGAGGGGCCCAACTTCGACAATGATGAACTTGGCCAAAAAGGGCGTATGCGTTTTCTCCTGAATATATTCAGGAGAAAACGCATACGCCCTTTTTGGCCAAGCAAGCAAGCGGGCAATGCAAATCTGCACTACAAAGAAGTATCACTTCCCACTGGTCAAAAGGGACATCCACAAAATATGTAAAAACCAGAAAGGCAAGACAGGCCCTGGAGAACAGGGAGCCTTGTTATGCTGATGGGCGGGATGTAAATTACCAACTGCCTCTCTGGAGGAGTGCATTGTGTTCCCTAAAACAAGTAAACAACAGAGCTACAGAGCCAAGGGCACTTCCATTCTAGGGAATATACCTTGGGAAAACTGAAAATCAATAAGACAGAGCCACTCCAAAATTTAGGGCTGCACTGCTTACAAGGACCTCAACTTGGGTACACCTTAAATATCCCAGGAAATATAAAAATGGTTCAAAAAATTGTGGTACTTACGTACTATGGAATATCCCTCAGCCATGAAATCAATGTCATAAGACCAGTAGCAGCAAAATGGGTGGATTGAGGTACGATGATTCTAAGTGAAATAAGTCACAGAGAAAAAGAAACTTATCATAAGATATCACTTATGAAGATCCTGTAAACATGGCTACACTTGAACTGAGTTAGGAAAGAGAACAGTGTCTCACATATAGAAAACTCTCATATGCCTGCTTAAGGGGGAAGGAGAGGTGGGGTGATGCATAAAACCAGAGTTTGATATAAGCACAGGTACCGTTCCAAAAACCAACTATGGAATAGACAAGACCTACACCTTCCTCAGTGAAAGGGACTCAAAACCCCATATTTCCCGCAGAGGAATATATCTGACTAGTAAGAATCTTAATTCCTATGGATTGATATGTCTCCATAAGGGAATCAAGTGTTTCTAGACTGGCATAAACATGGCAGCAATAATCAGCTCAAACCCACTATAAAAAGGAATTTCAAAAACAAAACAAAAAAACTGGGAAATTCTTTACAATTCCTTCAGGGTCTCTGATGAAACCTGGAATGACCCTATCTACAATGACAACTGGATGTGGCATAAGGCTGGACACTTGGGACTGAGAGGATTGGTGAGATTGGGTAAGCAAATGCAGACACTTTAAAGCAATAATGCATGGCACACATTCCATGGGTCCCAACTCTCCAGATTGAAGGGAATATTACTACAGTTATAACATGTACGGGAAACCTAGAGAACGGACACACTGTGAATACGAAAGGTTTCTAAAACTCAACGAATAGTCCCTCTCCTGGTGCTCCGGTTTGACTTTCCATCTGCTTTACTATCAATCTCCCAACATGGAGAGAAAGCCCCTTTAACCTCCTGGTTCGCACAGGTTTCCAATTTGGCAGAGGATGAAAGGGAAGAGGGAGAACCAATGAGAGAGTAGCTGTTAGGCATTTGGACTGGCACATATCACTCGAACTTCCCGGCAGGAAGAAGAATTAACGAAAGTCTCAGCCACCCACCCTGAACCAGTATAGGTCCTGAACCAAAATTTTGGACTTGCGGTCAGCTCACCAAAAGCGAGTTGAAAAATGGAGCTCAGGGGCACAGCAATTCACAATCTGGCCGATTAATAATGGACAACTATCGTCCAAAAATCTGTTGAGGGAAGGCAACGAGGCGGACTTGAAAGCGAGGCAGAATAGCAGGAAACAGATTTCAAGACGTACGTTGGAATCGCCTTTAAAGCACAGGAAGAGGGGCACAATTTCGACAATGATGCACTTGGCCAAAAAGGGCGTATGCGTTTTCTCCTGAATATATTCAGGAGAAAATGCATACGCCCTTTTTGGCCAAGCAAACAAGCGGGCAATGCAAATCTGCACTACAAAGAAGTATCACTTCCCACAGGTCAAAAGGGACATCCACAAAATGTGTAAAAACCAGCAAGGCAAGACAGGATCTGGAGAACAGGGAGCCTTGTTATGCTGATGGGCGGGATGTAAATTGCCAACTGCCTCTCTGGAGGAGTACATTGTGTTCCCTAAAAGAAGTAAACAACAGAGCTACAGAGCGAAGGGCACTTCCAGTCTAGGGAATATACCTTGGGAAAACTGAAAAGCAATAAGACAGAGCCACCCCAAAATTTAGGGCTGCACTGCTTACAAGGACCTCAACTTGGGTACACCTTAAATATCCCAGGATATATAAAAATGGTTCAAAAAATTGTGGTACTTACGTACGATGGAATATCCCTCAGCCATGAAATCAATGTCATAAGACCAGTAGCAGCAAAATGGGTGGATTCAGGTACGATGATTCTAAGTGAAATAAGTCACAGAGAAAAAGAAACTTATCATAAGATATCACTTATGAAGATCCTGTAAACATGGCTACACTTGAACTGAGATAGGAAAGAGAACAGTGTCTCACATTTAGAAAACACTCTTATGCCTGCTTAAGGGGGAAGGAGAGGTGGGGTGATGCATAAAACCAGAGTTTGATATAAGCACAGGTACCGTTCCAAAAACCAAATATGGAATAGACAAGACCTACACCTTCCTCAGTGAAAGGGACTCAAAACGCCATATTTCCCACAGAGGAATATATCTGAGTAGTAAGAATCCTAAAACCTATGTATTGATATGTTTCCGTAAGGGAATCAAGTGTGTCTAGACTGGCATAAACATGGCAGCGAGAATCAGCTCAAACCCACTATAAAAAGGAATTTCAAAAACTAAACCAAAAAACTGGGAAATTCTTTACAATTCCTTCAGGGTCTCTGATGAAACCTGGAATGACCCTATCTAAAACGACAGCTGGATGTGGCATAAGTCTGGACACTTGGGACTGAGACGATAGTTGAGATTGGGTGAGCAAATGCAGACCCTTTAAAGCAATAATGCATGGCACCCATTCCATGGGTCCCAACTCTCCAGGTTGAAGGGAATATTACTACAATTATTACATGTATGGAAAACCAAGAGAACGGACACAATGTGAATACGAAAGGTTTCTAAAACTCAACGAATAGTCCCTCTCCTGGTGCTCCGGTTTGACTTTCCATCTGCTTCACTATCAATCTCCCAAATTGGAGAGACAGCCCCTTTAACCTCCTGGTTCGCACAGGTTTCCAATTTGGCAGAGGATGAAAGGGAAGAGGGAGAACCAATGAGAGAGTACCTGTTAGGCATTTGGACGGGCACATATCACTCTAACTTCCCGGCAGGAAGAAGAATTCACCAAAGTCTCAGCCCCCCACCGGGAACCAGTATAGGTCCTGAACCAAAATTTTGGACTTGCGGTCAGCTCACCAAAACCGAGTTGAAAAATGGAGCTCAGGGGCACAGCAATTCACAAACTGACCGATTAATAAAGGACAACTATCGTCCAAAAATCTGTTGAGGGAAGGCAACGAGGCGGACTTGAAAGCGAGGCAGAATAGCAGGAAACAGATTTCAAGAGGTACGTTGGAATCGCCTTTAAAGCACAGGAAGAGGGGCACAACTTCGACAATGATGCACTTGGCCAAAAAGGGCGTATGCGTTTTCTCCTGAATATATTCAGGAGAAAACGCATACGCCCTTTTTGTCCAAGCAAGCAAGCAGGCAATGCAAATCTGCACTACAAAGAAGTATCACTTCCCACCTGTCAAAAGGGACATCCACAAAGTGTGCAAAAAACAGAAAGGCAGGACAGGCCCTGGAGAACAGGGAGCCTTGTTATGCTGATGGGCGGGATGTAAATTGCCAACTGCCTCTCTGGAGGAATACATTGTGTTCCCTAAAACAAGTAACGAACAGAGCTACAGAGCCAAGGGCACTTCCAGTCTAGGGAATATACTTTGGGAAAACTGAAAATCAATAAGACAGAGCCACCCCAAAATTTAGGGCTGCACTGCTTACAAGGGCCTTATCTTGGGTTCACCTTAAATATCCCAGGAAATATAAAAATGGCTGAAAAAATTGTGGTACTTACGTACGATGGAATATCCCTCAGCCATGCAATCAATGTCATAAGACCAGTAGCAGCAAAATGGGTGGATTCATGTAGGATGATTCTAAGTGAAATAAGTCACACAGAAAAAGAAACTTATCATAAGATATCACTTATGAAGATCCTGTAAACATGGCTACACTTGAACTGAGTTAGGAAAGAGAACAGTGTCTCACATTTAGAAAACACTCTTATGCCTGCTTAAGGGGGAAGGAGCGGTGGGGTGATGCATAAAACCAGAGTTTGTTATAAGCACAGGTATCGTTCCAAAAACCAACTATGGATTAGTCAAGACCTACACCTTCCTCAGTGAAAGGGACTCAAAACGCCATATTTCCCGCAGAGGAATATATCTGACTAGTAAGAATCTTAAAACCTATGTATTGATATGTCTCCGTAAGGGAATCAAGTGTGTCTAGACTGGCATAAACATGGCAGCGAGAATCAGCTCAAACCCACTATAAAAAGGAATTTCAAAAACAAAACAAACAAACTGGGAAATTCTTTACAATTCCTTCAGGGTCTCTGATGAAACCTGGAATGACCCTATCTACAACGACAGCTGGATGTGGCATAAGGCTGGACACTTGGGACTGAGACGATTGTTGAGATTGGCTGAGCAAATGCAGACTCTTTAAAGCAATAATGCATGGCACCCATTCCCTGGGTACCAACTCTCCAGGTTGAAGGGAATATTACTACAATTATTACATGTACGGGAAACCTAGAGAACGGACACACTGAGAATACGAAAGGTTTCTAAAACTCAACGAATAGTCCCTCTCCTGGCGCTCCGGTTTGACTTTCCATCTGCTTTACTATCAATCTCCCAACTTGGAGAGACAGCCCCTTTAACCTCCTGGTTCGCACAGGTTTCCAATTTGGCAGAGGATGAAAGGGAAGAGGGAGAACCAATGAGAGAGTAGCTGTTAGGCATTTGGACGGGCACATATCACTCTAACTTCCCGGCAGGAAGAAGAATTAACCAAAGTCTCAGCCCCCCCACCGGGAACCAGTATAGGTCCTGAAGCAAAATTTTGGACTTGCGGTCAGCTCACCAAAAACGAGTTGAAAAATGGAGCTCAGGGGCACAGCAATTCACAAAATGGCCGATTAATAAAGGACAACTATCGTCCAAAAATCTGTTGAGGGAAGGCAACGAGCGGACTTGAAAGCGAGGCAGAAGAGCAGGAAGCAGATTTCAAGAGGTAAGTTGGAATCGCATTTAAAGCACAGGAAGAGGGGCCCAACTTCGAAAATGATGAACTTGGCCAAAAAGGGCGTATGCGTTTTCTCCTGAATATATTCAGGAGAAAACGCATACGCCCTTTTTGGCCAAGCAAGCAAGCGGGCAATGCAAATCTGCACTACAAAGAAGTATCACTTCCCACCGGTCAAAAGGGACATCCACAAAATATGTAAAAACCAGAAAGGCAAGACAGGCCCTGGAGAACAGGGAGCCTTGTTATGCTGATGGGCGGGATGTAAATTACCAACTGCCTCTCTGGAGGAGTGCATTGTGTTCCCTAAAACAAGTAAACAACAGAGCTACAGAGCCAAGGGCACTTCCAGTCTAGGGAATATACCTTGGGAAAACTGAAAATCAATAAGACAGAGCCACTCCAAAATTTAGGGCTGCACTGCTTACAAGGACCTCAACTTGGTTACACCTTAAATATCCCAGGAAATATAAAAATGGTTCAAAAAATTGTGGTACTTACGTACTATGGAATATCCCTCAGCCATGAAATCAATGTCATAAGACCAGTAGCAGCAAAATGGGTGGATTCAGGTACGATGATTCTAAGTGAAATAAGTCACAGAGAAAAAGAAACTTATCATAAGATATCACTTATGAAGATCCTGTAAACATGGCTACACTTGAACTGAGTTAGGAAAGAGAACAGTGTCTCACATATAGAAAACTCTCATATGCCTGCTTAAGGGGGAAGGAGAGGTGGGGTGATGCATAAAACCAGAGTTTGATATAAGCACAGGTACCGTTCCAAAAACCAACTATGGAATAGACAAGACCTACACCTTCCTTAGTGAAAGGGACTCAAAACCCCATATTTCACGCAGAGGAATATATCTGACTAGTAAGAATCTTAAAACCTATGGATTGATATGTCTCCATAAGGGAATCAAGTGTTTCTAGACTGGCATAAACATGGCAGCGAGAATCAGCTCAAACCCACTATAAAAAGGAATTTCAAAAACAAAACAAAAAAACTGGGAAATTCTTTACAATTCCTTCAGGGTCTCTGATGAAACCTGGAATGACCCTATCTACAACGACAGCTGGATGTGGCATAAGGCTGGAAACTTGGGACTGAGAGGGTTGGTGAGATTGGGTGAGCAATTGCAGACCCTTTAAAGCAATAATGCATGGCACCCATTCCATGGGTACCAACTCTCCAGGTTGAAGGGAATATTACTACAGTTATAAGATGTACAGGAAACCTAGAGAACGGACACACTGTGAATACGAAAGATTTCTAAAACTCAACGAATAGTCCCTCTCCTGGTGCTCCGGTTTGACTTTCCATCTGCTTTACTATCAACCTCCCACTTGGAGAGACAGGCCCTTTAACCTCCTGTTTCGCACACGTTTCCAATTTTGCAGAGGATGAAAGGGAAGAGGGAGAACAAATGAGAGAGTAGCTGTTAGGCATTTGGACGGCACATATCACTCTAACTTCCCAGCAGGAAGAAGAATTAATCAAAGTCTCAGCCCCCCATCAGGAAATAGCATAGGACCTGAACCAAAATTTTGGACTTGCGGTCAGCTCACAAAAAACGAGTTGAAAAATGGAGCTCAAGGGCACAGCAATTCAAAAACTGGCAGAGTAATAAAGGACAACTATCGTCCGAAAATCTGTTAAGGGAAGGCAACGAGGCGGACTTGAAAGCGAGGCAGAATAGCAGGAAACAGATTTCAAGAGGTACGTTGGAATCGCCTTTAAAGCACAGGAAGAGGGGCACAACTTCGACAATGATGCACTTGGCCAAAAAGGGCGTTTGCGTTTTCTCCTGAATATATTCAGGAGAAAACGCATAAGGCCTTTTAGGCCAAGCATGCAAGCAGGCAATGCAAATCTGCACTACAAAGAAGTATCACATCTCACCGGTCAAAAGGGACATCCACAAAATGTGTAAAAACCAGAAAGGCAAGACAGGCCCTGGAGAACAGGGAGCCTTGTTATGCTGATGGGCCGGATGTAAATTGCCAACTGCCTCTCTGGAGGAGTACATTGTGTTCCCTAAAACAAGTAAAGAACAGAGCTACAAAGCCAAGGGAACTTCCAGTCTAGGGAATATACCTTGGGAAAACTGAAAATCAATAAGACAGAGCCACCCCAAAATTTAGGGCTGCACTGCTTACAAGGACCTCAACTTGGGTACACCTTAAATATCCCAGGACATATAAAAATGGTTGATGGGCCTCCCTGGTGGCGCAGTGGTTGAGAGTCCGCCTGCCGATGCAGGGGATACGGGTTCGTGCCCCGGTCTGGGAGGATCCCATATGCCGCGGAGCGGCTGGGCCCGTGAGCCATGGCTGCTGAGCCTGCGCATCCGGAGCCTGTGCTCCGCAACGGGAGAGGCCACAACAGTGAGAGGCCCGCGTACCACAAAAAAAAAAAAAAAAAATGGTTGAAAAAATAGTGGTACTTACGTACGATGGAATATCCCTCAGCCATGAAGTCAATGTCATAAGACCAGTAGCAGCAAAATGGGTGGATTCAGGTACGATGATTCTAAGTGAAATAAATCACACAGAAAAAGAAACTTATCATAAGATATCACTTATGAAGATCCTGTAAACATGGCTACACTTGAAATGAGTTAGGAAAGAGAACAGTGTCCAACATTTAGAAAACACTCTTATGCCTGCTTAAGGGGGAAGGAGAGGTGGGGTGATGCATAAAACCAGAGTTTGATATAAGCACAGGTACCGTTCCAAAAACCAACTATGCAATAGACAAGACCTACACCTTCCTCAGTGAAAGGGACTCAAAACCCCATATTTCCCACAGAGGAATATATCTGACTAGTAAGAATCTTAAAACCTATGGATTGATATGTCTCCGTAAGGGAATCAAGTGTGTCTAGACTGGCATAAACATGGCAGCGAGAATCAGCTCAAACCCACTATAAAAAGGAATTTCAAAAACAAAACAAAAAAACTGGGAAATTCTTTACAATTCCTTCAGGGTCTCTGATGAAACCTGGAATGACCCTATCTACAACAACAGCTGAATGTGGCATAAGGCTGGACACTTGGGACTGAGAGGATTAGTGAGATTGGGTGAGCAAATGCAGACCCTTTAAAGCACAAATGCCTGGCACCCATTCCATGGGTCCCAACTCTCCAGGTTGAAGGGAATATTACTACAGCTATAATATGTACGGGAAACCTAGAGAACGGACCCACTGTGAATACGAAAGGTTTCTAAAACTCAACGAATACTCCCTCTCCTGGTGCTCCGGGTTGACTTTATATCTCCTTTACTATCAACCTCCCAACTTGGAGAGACAGCACCTTTAACCTCCTGGTTCTCACAGGTTTCCAATTTGGCAGAGGATGAAAGGGAAGAGGGAGAACCAATGAGAGAGTAGCTGTTAGGCATTTGGACGGGCACATATCACTCTAACTTCCCAGCAGGAAGAAGAAGTAACCAAAGTCTCAGCCACCAACCGGGAACCAGCATAGGTCCTGAACCAAAATTTTGGACTTGCGGTCAGCTCACAAAAAGCGAGTTGAAAAATGAGCTCAAGGGCACAGCAATTCACAATCTGGCAGAGTAATAAAGGACAATATCGTCCAAAAATCTGTTAAGGGAAGGCAACGAGGTGGACTTGAAAGCGAGGCAGAATAGCAGGAAACAGATTTCAAGAGGTATGTTGGAATCGCCTTTAAAGCACAGGAAGAGGGACACAACTTCGACAATAATGCACTTGGCCAAAAAGGGCGTATGCATTTTCTCCTGAATATATTAAGGAGAAAACGCATACGCCCTTTTTGTCCAAGTAAGCAAGCGGGCAATGCAAATCTGCACTACAAAGAAGTATCACTTCCCACCTGTCAAAAGGGACATCCACAAAGTGTGCAAAAAACAGAAAGGCAGGACAGGCCCTGGAGAACAGGGAGCCTTGTTATGCTGATGGGCGGGATGTAAATTGCCACCTGCATCTCTGGAGGAGTGCATTGTGTTCCCTAAAACAAGTAAACAACAGAACTACGGAGCCAAGGGCACTTCCCGCCTAGGGAATATACCTTCGGAAAACTGAAAATCAATAAGGCAGAGCCACCCCAAAATTTAGGGCTGAACTGATTACAAGAACCTCAACTTGGGTACACCTTAAATATCCCAGGAAATATAAAAATGGTTCAAAAAATTGTGGTACTTACGTACGATGGAATATCCCTCAGCCATGCAATCAATGTCATAAGACCAGTAGCAGCAAAATGGGTGGATTTAGGTACGATGGTTCTAAGTGAAATAAGTCACACAGAAAAAGAAACTTATCATAAGATATCACTTATGAAGAACCTGTAAACATGGCTACACTTGAACTGAGTTAGGAAAGAGAACAGTGTCTCACATTTAGAAAACACTCTTATGCCTGCTTAAGGGGGAAGGAGAGGTGGGGTGATGCATAAAACCAGAGTTTGATATAAGCACAGGTACCGTTCCAAAAACCAACTATGGAATAGACAAGACCTACACCTTCCTCAGTGAAAGGGACTCAAAACCCCATATTTTCCGCAGAGGAATATATCTGACTAGTAAGAATCTTAAAACCTATGTAATGATATGTCTCTATAAGGGAATCAAGTGTGTGTAGACTGGCATAAACATGGCAGCGAGAACCAGAAAAAACCCACTATAAAAAGGAATTTCAAAAACAAAACAAAACAAAAATGGAAATTCTTCACAATTCCTTCAGGGTCTCTGATGAAACCTGGACTGACCCTATCTACAACGACAGCTGGATGTGGCATAAGGATGGACACTTCGGACTGAGAGGATTGGTGAGATTCGGTGAGCAAATGCAGGCCTTTTAAAGCAATAATGAATGGCACGCATTCCATGGCTCCCAACCCTCCAGCTTGAAGGGAATATTACTACAGATATAACATGTAAGGGAAAAATAGAGAATGGACGCACTGTGAATATGAAAGCTTTCTAAAACTGAACGAATACTCCCTCTCCTGGTACTCCGGTTTGATTTTCCAAATTCTTTTCTATCAATCTCCCAACTTGGAGAAACAGGCCCTTTAACCTGCTGGTTCGCACAGATTGCCAATTTGGCAGAGGATGAAAGGGAAGAGGGAGAACCAATGAGAGAGTAGCTCTTAGGCATTTGGACGGGCACATGTCACTCTAATTTCCTGGCAGAAAGTAGAATTAACCAAAGTCTCAGCCCCCCACAGGGAACCAGTATAGGTCCTGAACCAAAATTTTGGACTTGCGGTCAGCTCACAAAAAACGAGTGGAAAAATGGAGCTCAGGGGCACAGCAATTCACAAACTGGCCGAGTAATAAAGGAAAACTATCGTCCAAAAATCTGTTGAGGTAAGGCAACGAGACGGAAGTGAAAGCGAGGCAGAAAGGCAGGAAACAGATTTCAAGAGGTACGTTGGAATCCCCTTTAAAGCACAGGAAGAGGGGCACAACTTCAACAATGATGCACTTGGCCGAAAAGGGCGCATGCCTTTTCTCCTGAATATATTCAGGAGAAAACGCATACGCTCTTTTTGGCCAAGCAAGCAAGCGGGCAATTCAAATCTGCACCACAAAGAAGTATCACTTCCCACTGTTCAAAAGGGACATCCACAAAATGTGTAAATTCCAGAAAGGCAAGACCAGCCCCGGAGAACAGGGTGGCTTGTTTTGCTGATGGGCGCGATGTAAATTGCCAACTGCCTCTCTGGAGGAGTGCATTGTGTTCCCTAAAACGAGTAAGCAACAGAGCTACAGAACCAAGGGCACTTCCAGTCTAGGGAATATACCTTGGGAAACCTGAAAATCAATAGGACAGGGCCACCCCAAAATTTAGGGCTGCACTGCTTACAAGAACCTCAACTTGGGTACACCTTAAATATCCCAGGAAATATAAAAATGGTTCAAAAAATTGTGGTACTTATGAACGATGGAATATCCCTCAGCCATGCAATCAATGGCATAAGACCAGTAACAGCAAAATGAGTGGATTGAGGTATGATGCTTCTAAGTGAAATAAGTCACACAGAAAAAGAAACTTATATTAAGATATCACTTATGAAGATCCTGTAAACATGGCTACACTTGAACTGAGTTAGGAAAGAGAACAGAGTCTCACCTTTGGAAAGCACTCTTATGCATGCTTAAGGGTGAAGGAGAGGTGGGGTGATGCATAAAACCAGAGTTTGATATAAGCACAGGTACCGTTCCTAAAACAAACTATGGAATAGACGAGACCTACACCTTCCTCAGGGAAAGGGACCCGAGGCATCTGTGAGTAATCGTGAGCTGATCCCCAGGCCAGCTGCTGTTGAACTTTTCCCACCCTTCCCAGGTAAAACAACTGAATATGTACAAGGGCTTGAAAGCCTAGAGGAAGGGCTGTGGAGCCACACCAGCAACAGCACGCAGGCCAACTTGGTGCCTGCGGGCCAGCCAGGAAGGTACTGGCCCTGGGCGCTCTTCTGGAAGCTTTCCATTGCCCTGCCTGAGATACCCCTCCTGTCCCGGCACCCACTGCTTTTTTCCTTCCTCACCTCTGTCCGGAGAGAAATTGAAGCGGAAGGTATGGGTGACACACCCTCTTCTGTACAGGTGGCAGCCTGGCAACTCCTGCAGAAAGTCCAGCAGAGACCCACTCACACCGGGCCACCCACAAAGCCGTGGCCCCTCACTCCCTCCCACCACCACAGCCCCGAGACTGCTGACGGGACAGAGAATATGGAGTCAGGCACAGCTTCAGTAGCTATTGCTGCCTGCAGCGCTGTTTATATTGACCTCAACCCAGGCACACCTGGAGAGGGCCGGCCGGCAGGGTCAGGCTACACAGGTCAGCTAATCCTCAGCCCTAAGGGAATCACATTGTTGAAAATGGACCTCGCTAAGGCAGGATAGAAGCCAAGGAATAAAAGGACACAATGCCATTTGCAGCACCGTAGGTGTGTCTAGAGGTAATCACGTGACTTGTAGTAAGTCAGAAAGTGAAAGACACATATCATATCATATCTCTTATAGGTGTGACTGAAAAATGGATACCAGGGCAGATATTTCCACGGAGAAGGGCAATCACAGATTCATTCAACAAACTTATGGTTCACCAATGGAAAGGTGTGAGGATTGGTTTCATTATGATATTGGGGTTAACAGACATATACAAACACAGGTGACATATATAATCACCAAAGACCTACAGAATACCAAGAGAAGACTACTCAACATTCTGTCATAAGGTACATGGGAAAAGGAACCCAGGAAGAAGAGACATATGTATATGTGTAAAAGAACCACATCTTCCACACCTACAACAATCCAAACATTGTAATCAAATTTGCTGTAATAAAAAATTAAATTAAAAACACGAACAAGAAGTAGTGAGACAAACTTGAGGGGCTTTCTCCTGGCACATTCCATTCTAAATTCCAATCTAGAACAGGACTTCCATTGAGGCTCTGTTGCCCCAGTAACCAGATTTGGTAAGGGAGAACTGCTGCCACCTTGCGGCCGTTTCACACAAGAGCAGCTTTAATCAGAGCGCTAATGGTCAGTTGATATTCAAAATCATTGCAGGCCTGTAAATGACACCTGCCCTGGAAACAAATCCTTGGTTCATATATCGACCAAAAATTTCAAAGGACGTCCATATTTCAAAACGACAGTTTCAAAAGGCATATTTTACACACATTAGTGTTCTGCTTCTTTTTCTTTCTTTCTTTTTTTGTTAAAAAAACGGGAATGGCAAAAAGCATCCCTCAGAATGGGCGAAAATATTTGCAAATGAATCAATGGACAAAGGTTTAATCTCCAATATATATAAAGAGCTCATGCAGCTTAATATTAAAAAAACAAACAACCCAATACAAAAATGGGCAGAAGATCTAAAGAGACGTTTCTTCAAAGAAGACACAGAGATGGCCAAGACGCACATGAAAAGCTGCTCAACATCACTAATTATTAGAGAAATGCAAATCAAAACTACAATGAGGTATCAACTCACACATGTTAGAATCGGAATTATCGGAAAATATACAAACAACGAATTCTGGGGAGGGTGTGGACAAAAGGATCCCTCTTCCACTATTGGTGGAAATGTAAATTGATACAGTCACTATGGAGAACAGTATGGAGTTTCCTTAAAAAAAGCTACAATTAGAATTACCATATGATCCAGCAATCCCACTTCTGGGCATATATCCAGAGAAAACCATAAATCAAAAAGGCACATTCACCACAATGCTCATTTCAGCACTATTTAAAATAGCCAGGTAATGGAAGCAACCTAAATACCCACAGACAGACGAATGGATAAAGATGTGGTACATATATAAAATGGAATGTTTCTCAGCCATAAGAAGGAATGAAACTGGGTCATTTGTAGAGACGTTGATGGATCTAGAGACTGTCATACAGAATGAAGTAAGTCAGAAAGAGAAAAACAAATATTGTATATTAATGCATATATGTGGAACCTAGAAAAATGGTACAGATGAACTGGTTTGCAGGGAAGAAATAGAGACACAGAGGTAGAGAACACACGTATGGACACCAAGTGTGGGAAGCCATGGGGTGGTGGTGGTGGGATGAGTTGGGAGATTGGGATTGACCTGTATACATGTATATGCGTAAAATACATAACTAATAATAACCTGCTGTATAAAAAAATAAATTAAATTAAATTTCAAAATTTTAAAAAATAAAATTTAAAAATAAAACAGAAAAAAGTTCTTCCCTTCACACAGATATATTTATATGAATGAATTATTTCCATGCTTATATCTATAAATACATAAAAGAAGAATAAAATCTAACTTGAACCAAAAAAGAAATAAAAATCTGAACCCACCAGTTAGCCAGAGGAAAACCCTTTCAGGGCACTTGCTCCAGTGGTAAACAATTCTGAAATTGGTCAGAGGTGGGGAATCATTTCCCATACAGCCAGCAGCCCACTCCTATGCAAGGAGCGTCCTCATTGCAAGGCTGGGGGCCATGCCGAGGTATCTGTGAGTAACCGTGAGCTGAGTCCCAGGCCAGCTGCTGCTGAACTGTTCCCACTCTTCCCAGGTAAAACACCTGAATATGTACAAGGGCTTGAAAGCCTAGAGGAAGGGCCGTGGAGCCACACCAGCGACAGCATGCAGGCCAACTTGTTGCCTGCAGGCCAGCCGGGAAGGTCCTGGCCCTGGGCGCTCTTCTGGAAGCTTTCCATTGCCCTGCCTGAGATACCCCTCCTGTCCCGACCCCACTGCTTTTTTCCTTCCTCACCTCTGTCCGGAGAGAAATTCAAGCGAAAGGTATGGGTGACACATCCTCTTCCTTACAGGTGGCAGCCTGGCAACTCCTGCAGAAAGTCCAGCAGAGACCCGCTCACACCGGGCCACCCACAAAGCCGTGGCCAATCACTCCCTCCCACCAGCACAGCCCCGAGACTGCTGACGGGGCAGATAATATGGAGTCAGGCACAGCTTCAGGGGCTATTGCTGCCTGCAGCTCTGTTTATATGGACCTCAACACAGGCACATCTGGGGAGGGCCCGCCGGCAGGGTCAGGTTACCCAGGTCAGCTAATCCTCAGCCCTCAGGGAATCACATTGTTGAAAATGGACCTCGCTAAGGCAGAATAAACGCCAAGGAATAAAAGGACACAATGCCATTTGCAGCACCGTAGGTGTGTCTAGAGGTAATCACGTGACTTGTAGTAAGTCCGAAAGTGAAAGACACATATCATATCATATGTCTTATAGGTGTGACCGAAAAATGGATACCAGGGCAGATATTTCCACGGAGAAGGGCAATCACAGATACATTCAACAAACTTATGGTTCACCAATGGAAAGGTGTGTGGATTGGTTTCATTATGATATTGGGGTTAACAGACATATACAAACACAGGTGACATATATAATCACCAAAGACCTACAGAATACCAAGAGAAGACTACTCAACATTCTGTCATAAGGTACATGGGAATAGGATCCCAGGAAGAACAGACATATGTATATGTGTAAAAGAACCACATCTTCCACACCTACAACAAGCCAAACATTGTAATCAAATTTGCTGTAATAAAAAATAAAAAATTAAATTAAAAACACGAACAAGAAGTAGTGAGACAAACGTGAGGGGCTTTCTCCTGGCACATTCCATTCTAAATTCCAATCTAGAGCACGACTTCCATTGAGGCTCTGTTTCCCCATTAACCAGATTTGGTAAGGGAGAACCGCTGCCACCTTGCGGCCGTTTCACACAAGAGCAGCTTTAATCCCAGCGCTAATGGTCAGTTGATATTCAAAATCATTGCAGGCCTGTAAATGACACCTGCCCTGAAAACAAATCCTGGGTTCATATATCGACCTAAAAATTCAAAGGACGTCCATATTTCAAAACGACAGTTTCAAAAGGCATATTTTACACACATTAGTGTTCTGCTTCTTTTTCTTTCTTTCTTTTTTGTTAAAAAAACGGGAATGGCAAAATGCTTCCCTCAGAATGGGCGAAAATATTTGCAAACGAATCAATGGACAAAGGTTTAATCTCCAATATATATAAAGAGCTCATGCAGCTTAATATTTAAAAAAAGCAAAAAACCCAATACAAAAATGGGCAGAAGATCTAAAGAGACGTTTCTTCAAAGAAGACACAGAGATGGCCAAGACGCACATGAAAAGCTGCTCAACATCACTAATTATTAGAGAAATGCACATCAAAACTACAATGAGGTATCACCTCACACATGTTAGAATCGGCATCATCAGAAAATCTACAAAAAACGAATTCTGGGAAGGGTGTGGACAACAGGATCCCTCTTCCACTAGTGGTGGAAATGTAAATTAATACAGTCACGATGGAGAAGAGTATGGAGTTTCCTTAAAAAAACTAGAAATAGAATTACCATATGATCCAGCAATCCCACTTCTGGGCATATACCCAGAGAAAACCATAAATCAAAAAGGCACATTCACTACAATGCTCATTTCAGCACTATTTACAATAGCCAGGTAATGGAAGCCACCTAAATACCCACAGAGAGACGAATGGATAAAGATGTGGTACATATATAAAATGGAATGTTACTCAGCCATAAGAAGGAATGAAACTGGGTCATTTGTAGAGACGTCGATGGATCTAGAGACTGTCATACAGAATGAAGTAAGTCAGAAAGAGAAAAACAAATATTGTATATTAATGCATATATATGGAACCTAGCAAAATGGTACAGATGAACTGGTTTGCAGGGAAGTAATAGAGACACAGAGGTAGAGAACACACGTATGGACACCAAGTGTGGGAAGCCATGGGATTGTGCGTGTGGGATGAGTTAGGAGATTGGGATTGACCTGTATACATGTATATGCATAAAATACATAACTAATAATAACCTGCTATATAAAAAAATAAATAAAATTAAATTTCAAATTTTGAAAAATAAAATTTTAAAATAAAACAGAAAAAAGTTCTTCCCTTTCACACAGATGTATTTATATGTATGAATTATTTCCATGCTTATATCTATAAATACATAAAAGAGGAATAAAATCTAACTTGAACCAAAAAAGAAAAAAAAAAACTGAACCCACCAGTTAGACAGAGGAAAACCCTATCAGGGCACTTGCTCCAGCAGTAAACACTTCTGAAATTGGTCGGAGGTGGGGAATCATCTCGCATAGAGCCAGCAGCCCACTCCTATGCAAGGAGCGTCCTCATTGCAAAGCTGGGGGCCATGCCGAGGCATCTGTGAGTAACCGTGAGCTGAGCCCAAGGCCAGCTGCTGTTGAACTTTTCCACCCTTCCCAGATAAAACACCTGAATATGTACAAGGGCTTGAAAGCCTAGAGGAAGGGCCGTGGAGCCACACCAGTGACAGCACGCAGGCCAACTAGAAGCCTGCAGGCCAGGCAGGAAGGTCCTGGCCCTGGGCACTCTTCTGGAAGCTTTCCATTGCCCTGCCTGAGATACCCCTCCTGTCCCGGCACCCACTGATTTTTTCCTTCCTCACCTCTGTCCGGAGAGAAATTCCAGCGGAAGGTATGGGTGACACATTCTCTTCTTTACAGGTGGCAGCCTGGCAACTCCTGCAGAAAGTCCAGCAGAGACCCACTCACACCGGGCCACCCACAAAGCCGTGGCCCCTCACTCCCTCCCACCAGCACAGCCCCGAAACTGCTGACGGGCAGAGAATATGGAGTCAGGCACAGCTTCAGGGGCTTTTGCTGCCTGCAGTGCTGTTTATATTGACCTCAACACAGGCACACCTGGGGAGGGCCGGCCGGCAGGGTCAGGCTACCCAGGTCAGCTAATCCTCAGCCCTCAGGGAATCACATTGTTGAAAATGGACCTCGCTAAGGCAGAATAGAAGCCAAGGAATAAAAGGACACAATGCCATTTGCAGCACCGTAGGTGTGTCTAGAGGTAATCACGTGACTTGTAGTAAGTCAGAAAGTGAAAGACACATATCATATCATATCTCTTATAGGTGTGACCGAAAAATGGATACCAGGGCAGATATTTCCACACAGAAGGGCAATCACAGATTAATTCAACAAACTTATGGTTCACCAATGGAAAGGTGTGAGGATTGGTTTCATTATGATATTGGGGTTAACAGACATATACAAACACAGGTGACATATATAATTACCAAAGACCTACAGAATACCAAGAGAAGACTACTCAACATTCTGTCATAAGGTACATGGGAAAAGGATCCCAGGAAGAACAGACATATTTATATGTGTAAAAGAACCACATCTTCCACACCTACAACAAGCCAAACATTGTAATCAAATTTGCTGTAATAAAAAATAAAAAATTAAATTAAAAACACGAACAAGAAGTAGTGAGACAAACTTGAGGGGCTTTCTCCTGGCACATTCCATTCTAAATTCCAATCTAGAACACGACTTCCATTGAGGCTCTGTTGCACCAGTAACCAGATTTGGTAAGGGAGAACTGATGCCACCATGTGGCCGTTTCACAAAACAGCAGCTTTAATCCCAGCGCTAATGGTCAGTTGATATTCAAAATCATTGCAGGCTTGTAAATGACACCTGCCCTAAACCAAATCCTGGGGTCATATATCGACCAAAAAATTCAAAGGACGTCCATATTTCAAAACGACAGTTTCAAAAGGCATATTTTACACACATTAGTGTTCTGCTTCTTTTTCTTTCTTTCCTTTTTGGTTAAAAAAACGGGAATGGCAAAAAGCATCCCTCAGAATGGTTGAAAATATTTGCAAACGAATCAATGGACAAAGGTTTAATCTCCAATATATATAAAGAGCTCATGCAGCTTAATATTAAAAAAAAGCAAACAACCCAATACAAAAATGGGCAGAAGATCTAAAGAGACGTTTCTTCAAAGAAGACACAGAGATGGCCAAGACGCACATGAAAAGCTGCTCAACATCACTAATTATTAGAGAAATGCAAATCAAAACTACAATGAGGTATCACCTCACACCTGTTAGAATCGGCATCATCAGAAAATCTACAAACAACGAATTCTGGGGAGGGTGTGGACAACAGGATCCCTCTTCCACTAGTGGTGGAAATGTAAATTGATACAGTCACGATGGAGAACAGTATGGAGTTTCCTTCAAAAAACTAGAAATAGAATTACCATATGATCCAGCAATCCCACTTCTGGGCATATACCCAGAGAAAACCATAAATCAAAATGGCACATTCACTACAATGCTCATTTCAGCACTATTTACAATAGCCAGGTAATGGAAGCAAACTAAATACCCTCAGACAGACGAATGGATAAAGATGTGGTACATATATATAATGGAATATTACTCAGCCATAAGAAGGAATGAAACTGGGTCATTTGTAGAGACGTTGATGGATCTAGAGACTGTCATACAGAATGAAGTAAGTCAGAAAGAGAAAAACAAATATTGTATAATAATGAATACATGTGGAACCTAGAAAAATGGTACAGATGAACTGGTTTGCAGGGAAGAAATACAGACACAGAGGTAGAGAACACACGTATGGACACCAAGTGTGGGAAGCCATGGGGTGGTGGTGGTGGGATGAGTTGGGATATTGGGATTCACCTTTATACATGTATATGCGTAAAATGCATAAATAATAATAACCTGCTGTATAAAAAAATAAATTAAATTAAATTTCAAAATTTTAAAAAATAAAATTTAAAAATAAAACAGAAAAAAGTTCTTCCCTTCACACAGATGTATTTATATGAATGAATTATTTCCATGCTTATATCTATAAATACATAAAAGAGGAATAAAATCTAACTTGAACCAAAAAAGAAAAAAAAAACCTAAACCCACGAGTTAGACAGAGGAAAACCCTATCAGGGCACTTGCTCCTGCGGTAAGCAATTCTGAAATTGGTCAGAGGTGGGGAATCATCTCCCATAGAGCCAGCAGCCCACTGCTACGCAAGAAGCGTCCTCATTGCAAAGCTGGGGGCCATGCCGAGGCATCTGTGAGTAACCGTGAGCTGAGCCCCAGGCCAGCTGCTGTTGAAATTTTCCCACCCTTCCCAGGTAAAACACCTGAATATGTACAAGGACTTGAAAGCCTAGTGGAAGGGCAGTGGAGCCACACCAGCGACATCACGCAGGCCAACTTGGTGCCTGCAGGCCAGCCAGGAAGGTCCTGGCCCTGGGCGGTGTTCTGGAAGCTTTCCATTGCCCTGCCTGAGATACCCCTCCTGTCCCGGCCCCCACTGCTTTTTTCCTTCCTCACCTCTGTCCGGAGAGAAATTCCAGCGGAAGGTATGGGTGACACATCCTCTTCTTTACAGGTGGCAGCCTGGCAACTCCTGCAGAAAGTCCAGCAGAGACCCACTCACACCGGGCCACCCACAAAGCCATGGCCCCTCACTCCCTCCCACCCGCACAGCCCCGACACTGCTGACTGGGCCGAGAATATGGCGTCAGGCACAGCTTCAGGGGCTATTGCTGCCTGCAGTGCTGTTTATATTGACCTCAACACAGGCACACCTGGGGAGGGCCGGCTGGCAGGGTCAGGCTACACAGGTCAGCTAATCCTCAGCCCTCAGGGAATCACATTGTTGAAAATGGACCTCGCTAAGGCAGAATAGAAGCCAAGGAATAAAAGGACACAATGCCATTTGCAGCACCGTAGGTGTATCCAGAGGTAATCACATGACTTTTAGTAAGTCAGAAAGTGAAAGACACTTATCATATCATATCTCTTATAGGTGTGACCAAAAAATGGATACCAGGGCAGATATTTCCACGCAGAAGGGCAATCACAGATTCATTCAACAAACTTATGGTTCACCAATGGAAAGGTGTGAGGATTGGTTTCATTATGATAATGGGGTTAACAGACATATAAAAACACAGGTGACATATATAATCACCAAAGACCTACAGAATACCAAGAGAAGACTACTCAACATTCTGTCATAAGGTACATGGGAAAAGGATCCCAGAAAGAACAGCCATATGTATATGTGTAAAACAACCACATCTTCCACACCTAAAACAAGCCAAACATTGTAATCAAATTTGCTGTAATAAAAAATAAAAAAATTAAATTAAAAACACGAACAAGAAGTAGTGAGACAAACTTGAGGGGCTTTCTTCTGGCACATTCCATTCTAAATTCCAATGTAGAACACGACTTCCATTGAGGCTCTGTTGCCCCAGTAACCAGATTTGGTAAGGGAGAACTGCTGCCACCTTGTGCCCGTTTCACACAACAGCAGCTTTAATCCCAGCGCTAATGGTCAGTTGATATTCAAAATCATTGCAGGCCTGTAAATGACACCTGCCCCTAAAACAAATCCTGGGTTCATATATCGACCAAAAATTTCAAAGGACGTCCATATTTCAAAAGGACAGTTTCAAAAGGCATATTTTACACACATTACTGTTCTGCTTCTTTTTCTTTCTTTCTTTTTTTGTTAAAAAAACGGGAATGGCAAAAAGCATCCCTCAGAATGGGCGAAAATATTTGGAAACGAATCAATGGACAAAGGTTTAATCTCCAATATATATAAAGAGCTCATGCAGCTTAATATTCAAAAAACAAACAACCCAATACAAAAATGGGCAGAAGACCTAAAGAGACGTTTCTTCAAAGAAGACACAGAGATGGCCAAGACGCACATGAAAAGCTGCTCAACATCACTAATTATTAGAGAAATGCAAATCAAAACTACAATGAGGTATCACCTCACACCTGTTAGAATCGGCATCATCAGAAAATCTACAAACAACGAATTCTGGGTAGGGTGTGGACAAAAGGATCCCTCTTCCACTAGTGGTGGAAATGTAAATTGATACAGTCACGATGGAGAACAGTATGGAGTTTCCTTAAAAAAAACTAGAAATAGAATTACCATATGATCCAGCAATCCCACTTCTGGGCATATACCCAGAGAAAACCATAAATCAAAAAGGCACATTCACCACAATGCTCATTTCACCACTATTTACAATAGCCAGGTAATGGAAGCAACCTAAATACCCACAGACAGACGAATGGATAAAGATGTGGTACATATATAAAATGGAATGTTACTCAGCCATAAGAAGGAATGAAACTGGGTCATTTGTAGAGACGTCAATGGATCTAGAGACTGTCATACAGAATGAAGTAAGTCAGAAAGACAAAAACAAATATTGTATATTAATGAATATATGTGGAACCTAGAAAAATGATACAGATGAACTTGTTTGCAGGGAAGAAATAGAGACACAGAGGATAGAGAACACACGTATTGACACCAAGTGTGGGAAGCCATGGGGTGGTGGTGGTGGGATGAGTTGGGAGATTGGGATTGACCTGTATACATGTATATGCATAAAATACATAACTAATAATAACATGCTGTATAAAAAAATAAATAAAATTAAATTTCAAAATTTTTAAATATAAATTTTAAAAATAAAACAGAAAAAAGATCCTTCCCTTCACAAAGAAGTATTTATATGAATGAATTATTTCCATGCTTATATCTATAAATACATAAAGGGAATAAAATCTAACTTGAACCAAAAAAGAAAAAAAAAAAAAACCTGAACCCACCAGTTATACATAGGAAAAGCCTATCAGGGCACTTGCTCCAGCAGTAAACAATTCTGAAATTGGTCAGAGGTGGGGAATCATCTCCCATAGAGCCAGCAGCCCACTCCTACGCAAGGAGCGTCCTCATTGCAAAGCTGGGGGCCATGCCGAGGCATCTGTGAGTAACCGTGAGCTGAGCCCCAGGCCAGCTGCTGTTGAACTTTTCCCACCCTTCCCAGGTAAAACACCTGAATATGTACAAGGGCTTGAAAGCCTAGAGGAAGGGCCGTGGAGCCACACCAGCGACAGCACGCAGGCCAACTTGGTGCCTGCAGGCCAGCCAGGATGGTCCTGGCCTTGGGCGCTCTTCTGGAAGCTTTCCATAGCCCTGCCTGAGATACCCCTCCTGTCCCGGCCCCCACTGCTTTTTTCCTTCCTCACCTCTGTCTGGAGAGAAATTCCAGCGGAAGGTATGGGTGACACATCCTCTTCTTTACAGGTGGGAGCCTGGCAACTCCTGCAGAAAGTCCAGCAGAGACACACTCACTCCGGGCCACCCACAAAGACGTGGCCCCTCACTCCCTCCCACCAGCACAGCCCCGAGACTGCTGACGGGGCCGAGAATATGGAGTCAGGCACAGCTTCAGGGGCTATTGCTGCCTGCAGCGCTCTTTATATTGCCCTCAACCCAGGCACACCAGGGGAGGCCAGCCGGCAGGGTCAGGCTATCCAGGTCAGCTAACCCTCAGCCCTCAGGGAATCACATTGTTGAAAATGGACCTCGCTAAGGCAGAATAGAAGCCAAGGAATAAAAGGACACAATGCCATTTGCAGCACCGTCGGTGTGTCTAGAGGTAATCACGTGACTTGCAGTAAGTCAGAAAGTGAAAGACACATATCATATCATATCTCTTATAGGTGTGACCGAAAAATGGATACCAGGGCAGATATTTCCATGCAGAAGGGCAATCACAGATTC
This sequence comes from Hyperoodon ampullatus, assembly GCF_949752795.1. Classification (NCBI taxonomy): domain Eukaryota; kingdom Metazoa; phylum Chordata; class Mammalia; order Artiodactyla; family Ziphiidae; genus Hyperoodon; species Hyperoodon ampullatus. Next base: position 142,229 of record NW_027640980.1, on the reverse strand, counting down.
ATTCAACAAACTTATGGTTCACCAATGGAAAGGTGTGAGGATTGGTTTCATTATGATATTGGGGTTAACAGACATATACAAACACAGGTGACATATATAATCACCAAAGACCTACAGAATACCAAGAGAAGACTACTCAACATTCTGTCATAAGGTACATGGGAAAAGGATCCCAGGAAGAACTGACATATGTGTATGTGTAAAAGAACCACATCTTCCACACCTACAACAAGCCAAACATTGTAATCAAATGTGCTGTAATAAAAAATAAAAAATTAAATTAAAATCACGAACAAGAAGTAGTGAGACAAACTTGAGGGGCTTTCTCCTGGCACATTCCATTCTAAATTCCAATCTAGAACACGACTTCCATTGAGGCTCTGTTGCCCCAGTAACCAGATTTGGTAAGGGAGAACTGCTGCCACCTTGTGGCCGTTTCACACAACAGCAGCTTTAATCCCAGCGCTAATGGTCAGTTGATATTCAAAATCATTGCAGGCCTGTAAATGACACCTGCCCTGAAAACAAATCCTCGGTTCATATATGGACCAAAAAATTCAAAGGACGTCCATATTTCAAAACGACAGTTTCAAAAGGCATATTTTACACACATTAGTGTTCTGCTTCTTTTTCTTTCTTTCTTTTTTTGTTAAAAAAACGGGAATGGCAAAAAGCATCCCTCAGAATGGGCGAAAATATTTGCAAACGAATCAATGGACAAAGGTTTAGTCTCCAATATATATAAAGAGCCCATGCAGCTTAATATTAAAAAAACAAACAACCCAATACAAAAATGGGCAGAAGATCTAAAGAGACGTTTCTTCAAAGAAGACACAGAGATGGCCAAGACGCACATGAAAAGCTTCTCAACATCACTAATTACTAGAGAAATGCAAATCAAAACTACAATGAGGTATCACCTCACACCTGTTAGAATCGGCATCATCAGAAAATCTACAAACAACGAATTCTGGGTAGGGTGTGGACAAAAGGATCCCTCTTCCACTAGTGGTGGAAATGTAAATTGATACAGTCACGATGGAGAACATTATGGAGTTTCCTTAAAAAAACAAAAATAGAATTACCATATGATCCAGCAATCCCACTTCTGGGCATATACCCAGAGAAAACCATAAATCAAAAAGGCACATTCACCACAATGCTGATTTCAGCACTATTTACGATAGCCAGGTAATGGAAACAACCTAAATACCCACAGACAGACGAATGGATAAAGATGTGGTACATATATAAAATGGAATATTACTCAGCCATAAGAAGGAATGAAACTGGGTCATTTGTAGAGACGTCGATGGATCTAGAGACTGTCATACAGAATGAAGTAAGTCAGAAAGAGACAAACAAATATTGTATATTAATGCATATATGTGGAACCTAGAAAAATGGTACAGATGAACTGGTTTGCAGGGAAGAAATAGAGACAGAGGTAGAGAACACACGTATGGACACCAAGTGTGGGAAGCCATGGGGTGGTGGTGTTGGGATGAGTTGGGAGATTGGGATTGACCTGTATACATGTATATGCATAAAATACATAACTAATAATAACCTGCTGTATAAAAAATAAATAAAATTAAATTCCAAAATTTAAAAAAATAAAATTTAAAAATAATAGAGGAAAAATTTCTTCCCTTCACACAGATGTATTTATATGAATGAATTATTTCCATGCTTATATCTATAAATACATAAAAGAGGAATAAAATCTAACATGAACCAAAAAAGAAAAAAAAAAACTGAACCCACCAGATAGAGGAAAACCCTATCAGGGCACTTGTTCCAGCGGTAAACAATTCTGAAATTGGTCAGAGGTTGGGAATCATCTCCCATACAGCCAGCAGCCCACCCCCCAAGCAAGGAGGGTCCTCATTGCAAAGCTGGGGGACCGAGCTAAGGCATCTGTGAGTAAACGTGAGCTGAGCCCCAGTCCTGCTGCAGCTGAACTCTTCCCACCCTTTCCAGTTAAAACACCTGAATATGTACAAGAACTTGCAAGCCTAGAGGAAGGGCTGTGGAGCCACACCAGCGACAGCACACAGGCCGACTTGGTGCCTGCAGGCCAGTCAGGATTGTCCTGGCCACAGATGCTCTTCTGGAAGCTTTCCATTTCCCTGCCTGAGATACCCCTCCTGCCACGGCCCCCACTGCTTTTTTACTTCCTCACCTCTGCCTGGGGAGAAATTCCAGTGGCAGCTATGGGTGACACATTCTCTTCTTTAGCAGGTGGCAGCCTGGCAACTCCTGCAGAAAGTCCAGCAGAGCCCCACTCACACTGGGCCACCCACAAAGTCACGGCCCCTCACTCCCTCCCACCAGCACAGCCCCGGCACTGCCTACGGGCCAGAGAATATGGCGTCAGTCACAGCTACAAGGGCTGTTGCTCACTGGAGAGCTGTTTATATTGCCCTCAACCCAGGCACACCTGTGGAGGGCTGCCAGGCAGTTTCAGGCTGCCAAAATCAGCCAATCCTCACCCCTCAGGGGCTCACAGTTGCAGAAAATGAAACTTGCTAAATGGGCCAGGCCCTAGGAACAGGTGTGGGCTCTTGAGAGTCAGGATAGACAAGGGGCTGCAGCTGCGGCTTGTTTTCTTATCATTTTATCTGGTCCATGAGTGGAAAACAACTTCAAGAAGACCCTATCCTAATGAGAGGAACCCAGGAGTCAGGGAGAGGAATGATGGTGGGTGGAGACAGAGGCCTGGTGCCCTGGCTGCAGTGGAAGTGTCTGGAAGACCAGGCAGAAAGAGCCTGCAGAGAGTGATAGCCATGGTCACAGACCTGTCAGAGCTGCTGTTTGTTAGTTCAAGTCCTGCTCTGAGGTATTCTGTGTCAGCTGTGAGTGACAGGTGAGCTGGGGGTTCTCTGCAAGGTGGGCTATGTGCACAGTTCCTGTGTGTCCAGCCCTGCTGGGGTACCTGCCCAGGGGAGCTCCATATCCTGGGAAGGACCTGAGTAGGAGAGCCCCATGGGCTGCTGGGTAGCTGCAGAGGTGAGCTCCATACCCTGGGAGGGACTTGACCACGAGAGCCCCGTGGGATGTGGGGTAGGGGTGAAGCCCAGGTGAGCTCCATATCCTGGGATTGGCCTGACCACGAGAGCCCCATGGGCTGCTGGAGACCTGGTAAAGGATATCAGGACAGTCAGTGAAGCCACCGAGGATATACATCCAGTAGCTCCTATTTCCTACTCCCTGCTGGTCATTCTACCTTCCACCAGGCCATGGCATTCTGTATCAGACTTCAATGATGCCTTCTTCTGTATTCCATTCATCTCAGAGTCACAAGAATTTTTGGCTTGTGAGTGGCAGGACACAACATGCAACAAAAGCAGTAATGCTGGGCCGTCCTGCCCCAATGGTTCAAAAGTCCCCACACCATCATTGGGGAAATGTCCTCTAAAGACCTTAAAGTTCAACCTCTGTAAAAGGGAACCCTCCTTCAATATGCAGATGACATTCTGATCGCCAGGCCTACTAAAGACGCCTCTGAACTACCTAGCCAAGAAAGGATAGAAGGTGTCCAAGAAAAACGCTCAAATATCCCAGGCTAAGGTGACATGCCTGGGCTTCATTCTCACAGATATTCGGAGAAACGCATCCCAGGATAGGGAAGAAGCCATTTACAGCCTTACCTCTTCTACAACTAGAAGACAGCTTAGGGGTTCCTGGGGAGGCCAAGGTTTTCTGCATCTGGATCCCTAACTACAGTGTCATAGCTGGGCCTCTACATGAAACACTGACACGAAAAGATGATGATCCTTTTGAATAGAATCCAGAAGCAGCCTTTCAAGAATGGAAAGAGCAGTCAATACAGACCCTTGCCCAGGAACTCCCTAATTTAGCTAAACCCTTTGACCTTTACATACACGGTCAAAGGTTAATCGCCCTCGGAGCCTTAGTGCAAAAACTGGGGCCACTTGAAATGGAGCAACACAAGAATGCTCTTCAGGTATGATAAACTATGGTCACCAAGGGCTTTGCCCACCGACTCATCAGGCCAGGATACTTGGGTATCTAAAAAGCTGGAAATCAGCAGCCCGCAAGGCCAGCTCCCTCCTAAGGGAAAAGGACCCCACGTGGTGATCCTAACCGCCCATCATTCCCTGAAGTTGCAGGGGTCGTTCTGTGGACACACTGACCTCGAGTGAGGAGGCCCTCCAACTCCAACCTCCAGAGAGATAAACGGGGGCAACGGGCCCCCAAGATGACTCGTGTGACCATCACTTGACCTGGAGTTTCTCTCAGAAAACGACAAGACTGTGCCCCGAAAGAGCAGACTACTGCTTGCAGGACTTACTGCACCCAGAGGGGAGCTAATAAGCTTGGTGGGGGAAACGTATATCACGCTTTCACCATAGAAAACCCTACAGACACCGCGGTGATGGTGGCCAATATGACCGGCTGGACTGCTGGCTACTTCTAAAGGCCGTTGACTCAGTGGACGTCATGGTCCTGGATCACCACTGACCCTGGACTGTCTGGGAGTTGCGCGGGCAGGGCTCTGACACATGGTGCTGTTTGTACATTAATTCAGGGACCTAATTAAAGAAAGCACAGACTACTCGTCAGAGCATCTAGTCTGACAAAAACTGTCAGCCTAAGGTCGCCGAACATATGTGGGGTGGGGTGAAACCTGCCACCACAGCATCTCTGCGCCTGTCTTTCCTGGACCCTTAAAGGTCATTAGAATCTGTAACACTTCCAATGCTGGTGCTCAGGCGGACGAGAAGTGAGGCAGGAGGCCTTGGGACAATCAACCTCACCAGGAGGCTGGTGTGGAGACGTTTTTCCCCTCCCCACATGTATCAGGGCTCCCACCACAGCATGAAGCAGTTACAAAAGAGGGGTCTGCACCCTCAACACCCCAAGAATAAGGAACGGAACAAAAAGCAGAGGAGGTGTTCGTCTCCGGCAACGTTCATTAAAAATTCCTGGGAGATAAAAAGAGAATCTGGGCAATAAAATAAAGTCTAACCTGTTTTTCCTTTGTGCTTTGTCTAATTTCACGTGCTCCTAGGTTCCGCATGCAGAGGTCCCACACCCGGCACTTCAGACCCGATTTCCTAGTGCAGAATGGCTGGGTCGACACCTCAGCTAGCGGGGTCCCATGCAGACTCCGCGGCACAGAGCCTGAGCTGCAGCCAACGCAGTCCTCGAGAGCTCCATCCCCTCCCTCCCACTGACGCTGCCGGGGACCCTACACAGCAGCCCAGCCCACAGCCCATGGGGGAGTGCACGCTCTCACCTCTCCATTCTGTTTTCAAAATAATGTTTCCTTTGCTTCTGAACAAAACTCAGTCTTGATCTGTTGGCTCCAATGACACTGGGCACGGGGACTCCTGTTGGGGTCCACTCTGGAGGATCAGTAACAGAAATTGAGAACATTGTAACTTCAATGAACAGATGTGTGAGCCAAACTGTAGTTAACATAGAGCAGTGTATAATGCTCGGGTAAAATAAGATGTTTCTAAGACTTACATTTGATATTTCCATCACTTTCCTATAAGCAAGTTCAGTGAAGACGTCTGTCTTATTTGTCAGGTCAACATTAGAGAAATGAAGTGATTTATTTCCATGGATGTACATCGAATACTCTTGGCTGAAGCTTCAATCTTGTTTTGAATGCTTTTCCATTGAAAATGATACCTCTCTTTCAGCTCCCCCATTTCTGAGAAGTATAAAATCTTATAATTTATTATTACCAAAGGGGAAAGGTAGGAGAAGGGATAAATTAACAGTTTGGGATTAACACATACACACTGCTATGTATAAAATAGATCATCGGGCTTCCCTGGTGGCGCAGTGGTTGAGAGTCCGCCTGCCGATGCTGGGGACATGGGTTCGTGCCCCGATCCAGGAAGATCCCACATGCCACGGAGCGGCTGGAACTGTGAGCCAGGGCCGCTGAGCCTCCGCATCTGGAGCCTGTGCTCCGCAATGGGAGAGGCCACAACAATGAGAGGCCCGCATACCACAAAAAAAAAAAAAAAATAGATCATCAACAAGGAACTACTGTATAGCACAGGGAACTACACTGAATATTTTGCAATAACCTATAAGGGGAAATAATCTGAAAAAGAATAGATATTTTTTATTGACTTCATCTATCAATGACAGATAAAATGTAACCTAAGCAAGGCCGATGGTGAGCGCTTCTGACCCTGAAGATTTCAGTCATCTAAAGTTTGGGCTCTGCCTATTTCCCAAGGCCCTTAAAGGACATACGTGTAGCCGTAGCTTAAAAATTCCCCAGTTTGGGGTTCGGGGAGGCACTGATTTGGAAAAATCCCTGGTGTTCTCCTTACATGCACGGGACCCTTCCTACAGGTAAAACATGCCTGTCACACCTAGAGGATGGTACACCGTTTGATCGGAAAGAGTTTGGAAAAGGCAACTCATCTCCTCATCGCCTGGTGCTCGGGTTCAACCCTCCAGCATATTTCCTAACAATCTCCTCACTTGGGGATATCGGCACCGTCAACATCCTGTTTCACACAGTTTGGAATTTGTCCAGAGGATGAAGCGGAAGGATGAGAAAAATTTAGAGACAAGTCTTAGGTGTTCGGACAGGCACATGCCACTCTAATTTACAATCCAGAAGACAAATTCATCAAAGGCTAGAATTGCCCACGGAAACAGAATAGGGCTAGAGGAAATCCCGCTGTTTTGTGTCCAGTTTCCAAAAACACAAGTTGAAAAATGGAACTCAGGGGCACTAAAATTCATGAAACTGCAGAGTTGAAAATATCTATCGTCGAAAAATGTCTTGAGGTAAGTCACAGAAAAGGACTTGTAAGCAAGGGAGAGTGGCAGGAAACAGAATTGAAGAGGTAGAAAGGACTCCCCATTAAAGCACAAGAAAAGGGGCTGAACATCGCCAATGATGCAGTTGGCCAAAAAGGGTGTATGCATTTTTTCTGAATATATTCAAGTAAAGGCCATACACACTTTTTATCCAACCAAACAGGTGGGCACTGGAAATCAATATCACAAAATGTATCACTTCACATCAGTCAGAAGGGCCATCCACATAAAGTGTAAACACCAGAAATGCAGGACAGGGTGAGGAGAAAAGGGAGCCCTGTGAGGCTGATAGTGGAAATGTAATTTGCCAACGGCCACTCTGGAGAAGTGTATTGTGTTTGCTAAAACATCTAAAAAATGAGCTACAGAGCATAGGGCACTTGCACTCATGGGCGTGTACCTTGGGAAAAACAAAAATCGACAGAAAACAGGCACCCGAACGTTTACCACCTCTCTGTTAAAAAGGGCCTCAACTTGGATATAACCTAAATGTCCCTGGAAGGGTAAAATGGATAAAAGAGATGGGGTACTTATGTAGAATGGAATATTACTCATCCAGAAATCAATGAAATAAGGCCAGTTGTAACAACTCTGGAGGAGTTACATATGATCATTCTAAGTGACATATGTCAGAAAGAAAAAGACACATATCATAAGTTGTCACTTAAAGGTGGAATCAAAAATGGCTACACATGAAATAAATTACAAAACAGAAACATAGTCAAATATGTAGAAAATAGACATAAGGCTGCTAAATGGGAAAGGTGGGGAATGGTGAGGTATTATCCAGGAGGTTGAAATTAGCAAAGATACCATTCCAAGTACCAAATTGAATAACTGACAAGGCCTACACGGTACCTGAAAGAACTGCACTCAGCCCACTCAAGTCACTGGAAAATAATACATATGACTGGTAAGCATCTGAAAAAGAAGTTATTGTTGTCTCACAGTACATGAATCAAGTGGATGTACAGCAGCAAAAAACAGAGCTTTGAAAATCAGCTGTAACCAATATAAAAATAAATTTACAACTATTTATAAAAACAGTGAGACAGACAAAAATTCTTACAACTTTTGTTGAAGGGCTACGATGTAACATGGATTGAACACATGTAGACCCACAGCAGGATGATTATATAAGGCTGGAAGCTATGCACGCTAAGAGATGTTAGAGAGGCTGGGTGAGGAAATGCTGACCTTTTAAAGTAATACTGCCTGGTACCCATTCCATGGGTCCCAAATCTGCAGGTTCAAGGGAATCTTCTGACAGCGAAAACATGCCCGGGAAACCGAGATGAATGTACACCGTGTGCTCAGGAAAGGTGTCTAAAATGCACCTCATTTTTGATCTCCTGGTGCTGGGGTTTGCCATTCCAGCCACATTACTAACAATCTCCCCACTTGGAGAATCAGCACCTTTAACCTCCTGTTTCTCACAGTTTGCAATTTGTGCAGAGGATAAATGGGAAGAGGGGGAACCAATGAGAGATTAGCTGTAGGACTTTTGACAGGCACATGTCACTCTAATTTCCCATTAGGAAGAAGAATTAACCAAAGGCTCAGCCTGCCTCCCCAGAACCAGAATAGGGCCAGAAGTAATCCAATGGTTTGGCGGCCAGCTCACAAAAAAAGCGAGTTGCAAAATGGAGCTCAGGAGCAGACAATTCAAAGACCTGCAAAGATATAAATGATAACCAACGTCCAAAAATATATTCAGGTAAGGCAACGAAGAGGATCTGAATGAGAGGCAGAATTGCAGGAAACAGATTTCAAAAGGTAGATTGTACTCACATTTAAAGCATATGAAAAGCAGCAGAATTTCTAAAATGATGCGGTTGGGCAAAAGGGTGTATGCGTTTTTTTCGTGAATATCTTCAGGAAAAAAACACATGCAGAGTTTTTGGCCAACCAAGCAAGAGGGAAATGCAAATCCGCACAACAAAGAAGTCTCAATTTCCACTGCTCAGAAAGGCAATCCAAAAAATGTGTACAAACCAGAAATGCAGGAGAGGCCATGGAAAACAGGGAGCCTAGTCACGCTGATGGGTGGGGTATAAATATCCAAGAGCCACTCTGAAGAAGTGTATGCTGCTTTTAAAACATCTAAAATACAAAGCCCCGGAGAAAGGGGACTTCAACTCATGGACATATAACTTGGGAAGACTAAATGTCAATAAGACACAGGCACCCCAAAGTTTAGGGCTGCTCTGCATACAAGAACCTCAACTTTGGTACACCTAAAATATCCCAGGAAAAAGAGAAATGCATAAAGGACTTGTGGTAATTTTGTACAACGGAATATCACTCAGACATGAAATCAATGTATATAAGGCCAGTAGCAGCATAATGAGTGGATTTACGTATGATGATTTTAAGGGAAATTAGTCACACAGAAAAAAGAATATTATCATAAGATATGACTTATAGAGGGAATGTCAATATCACAACACATGAACTGAATTAGGAAAGAGAACAGAGTCTCACATTTAGCAAAAATCTCTTATGCCTGCTTCAGGGGAAAGGAGAGGTGGGGTGATGCATAAAACCAGAGTTTGATATTAGCACAGGTACCATTCCATAAACCAAATACAGAATAGACAAGACCTACACCTTCCTCAGTGAACGGGACTCAACACCCCTATGCCCCACAGAGGAATATATCTGAGTACTAAGAATCTTAAAACCTATGTATTGATATGTCTCCGTAAGGGAATCAATTGTGTCTAGACTGGCATAAACACGTCAGTGAAAATCACCTCAACCCCATTATAAAAATGAATTTCAAAAAACCCCCCCAAAACAGCGAAATTCTTACACAATTCCTTCAGGGGTTCTGATGAAACCTGGAATGACCCTATCTGCAAAGACAGCTGGATGAGACATAAGGCTGGACACTTGGGACTGAGAGGACTGGTGAGGTTGGGAGAGAAAATGCAGACCTTTTAAAGTAGTAATGCATGCCACCATTCCATGTGTCCCAAATCTCCAGGTAGAAGGGAATATCACTACAATTATAACATGTATGGGAAACCTAGAAAATGGACACCCTGTGATGGCGAAAGGTTTCTAAAACTCTCCTAATTTTTCCTCTCCTTGTGCTCCACTTTGGCATTCCAACTGCTTTACTATCAATCTCCCAACTTAGGAGAGTCAGCCCCTATAACCTCCTGGTTCGCACAGTTTGCTAATTGTGCAGAGGATGAAAGGGAAGAGGGAGAACCAATCAGAGAGTAGATGTAGGCATTTGGACGGGCACATGTCACTCTAATTTCCTGGCAGGAAGAAGAATTAACCAAAGCCTCAGCCACCCACAGGGAACCAATATAGCCACCCCTGGAACCTGTATAGGTCCTGAAGAAAAATTGTGGATGTGCAGCCAGCTCACAAAGATGGGATTTGAAAATTGGAGCTCAGGGGCACAGCAATTCACAAACGTGCAGACTTATAAAGGACTACTCACTTCCAAAAATCTGTTGAGGGAAGGAAATGAAGCGGCCTTGAAAATGATGCAGAATTTCACAAAACATATTTCAAGAGGTAAATTGGAATCGCCTTTAAAGCACAGGAAAAGCATCCCAACTTGGACAGAGATGCACTTGGCCAAAAAGGACATATGCCTTTTCTCCTGAATATATTCAGAAGAAAACGCATACACCCTTTTTGGCCAATCAAGCAAGCGCGCAATACAAATCCACACTACAAAGAATTGTCACTTACCACCAGTCAAAAGGGACATCCGAATATCTGTAAAAACCAGAAAGGCAAGAGAGAGATGGCAAAGGTATGAAGCAATGTGATCCCAATGGTCATGGAGGATTGTGATGACAAGCGCATGGAGAATTGTGATGACAAGATTATGTACCATTTTGTTGACAAAGGCAAGGAGCATTATGATGACAAGGTTCATGGAGCACTGTGATGACAAGCATCACGGAGCATAGTGATTACACGGGTCATGGAGCATTGGGATGACAAGCGCATGGATCATTGTGATGACAATGGTCATGGAGCATTTTAATGACAAGAGTCCCGGATCATTGTGTTGTCAGGGTTCATGGATCGTTGTGATGACAGTGGTCATGGAGCATTGTGATGACAGGGGTCATAGCGCAATGTGATGAGAAGGTCATGGAGCATTGGGCTGAAAATGTCCATGGAGTACTGTGATGACAGGGGTCATGGAGCATTGTGATGACAAAGTACTGGAGCACTGTGATGAGAAGACCATGGAGCCTTGTGATGACAAGTCTCATGGAGCATTCTGATGAAAAGTGCCATGGAGCATTGTGATTACAGGGGTCTTGGAGCATTGTGATGACAAGGGCATGGAGCATTGGGATGAGAAGGCCATGGAGCGTTCTGATGACATGCATCATGGAGCTTTGTGATGACAAGGGCATGGAGCATTGTGATTACAGCGGTCTTGGAGCAGTGTGATGAAAAGGGCATGGATCATTGTGATGAAAAAGGCATGGAGCCTTGTCATGACAGGGTTCAAGAAGAAAACTGACAACAAGTGTCAGGGAGCATTGTGATGACAAGGGTATTGAGTATTGTGATGACAAAGGTCATGGAGCATTGTGATGAGAAGACCATGGATAATTGTGATGACGAGCGTCATGGGGCGTTGTGATGATAAGTGTTATGGAACATATTGATCACAAGGATTTGGAGCATTGTGATGACAGAGGTCATGGAGCATTTTGCTTTCATTGTGATGACAATAGCCTGAAGCATTATGATGATGGGCATGGTGCATTGTGATGACAGGGTTCATGGAGCATTGAGATGAAAAGGGGCATGGAGCATTGTGATTACAGGAGTCCTGGAGCATTGTGATGACAAAGGCATGGAACATCGTGAATGAGAAGGCCATGGAGCATTCTGTTGACATGCGTCATGGAGCTTTGTGATGACAAGGGCATGGAGCATTGTGATTACAGGGGTCTTGGAGCATTGTGATGACAAGGGTCATGGAGCCTTGTGATGACAAGGCTGTGGAACATTGTGATGGCAGGGGTCATGGAGCATTGTTATGACAGGGGTAATGGAGCATTGTGATGACAAGGGCATGGAGCATTGGTCTGAAAAGTTTCATGGATTATTGTGATGAGAGGGGGCAAGGAGCATTGTGATGAGAAGGGCATGGAACACTGTGATACATGGGTCATGGAGGATTGTAATGTCAAGCGCATGGAGCATTGTGATAAGAATGGCATCGAGCATTGTGATGAAAAGCATCATGGAGCCTGTGATGACAAGGGCATGGAACAATGTGATGAGAGGGTTCATGGAGCATTGTGATGACAATGGCATGCAGCTTTGTGATGACAAGGGTCATTGAGCTTTGTGATGACAAAGGTCATGGAGAATTTTGATGACAAGGGTGTGGTGCATTCTGTTGTGAAGTGCAGGGAGCATTGTGATTTCAGGGGAATGGAGCATTGTGATGATAAAGGCATGTAGCATTGTTGTGACAAGGGTCATGGAATATTGTGATGACAGGGGTGAGGGAGTATTGTGTTGACTAGTGATGGAACATTGTGATATCAGTGGTGAGAGAGAATTTTGATGAGAAGTGCATGGAGCAGTGTGATGACAAAGTTTATGGAGCATTGTGATGACAAAGATTTGGAGCATTGTGATGACAAGCGCATGGCACATTGTGATGCCATGGGTCATGGAGTATTGTGCTAACAAAGGCATTGAGCATTGGGAGGACAAGGGTCACCGAGCATTGTGATGAAATGTTCATGGAGCACTGTGGTGACAAAGGTCACAGAGCCTTGTGATGACGAGGGCATGGACCATTGTGATGGCAAAGTTCATGAAGCATTGTGATGACTGTAGTCACGGAGCATTGTGATGACAGGGGTCATAGAGCATTGTGATGAAAGGGCATGGAGCATTGTGATGACAGGGGCATGTTGCATTGGTTTGACAAGTTTCAGGGATTATTGTGATGACAGTGGGCATGGCGCATTGTGATGACAAGGGCATGGAGCATTGTGATGAGAAGGTCATGGAGTATTGTGAAGAAGGGTGTCAGGGAGCATTGTGATGACATATGTCATGGTCCATTGCGATGACAATGGAATGGAGCATTGTGATGCCAAGTGTCATGGAGGATTGTGATGACAAAGGTAATGGAGCATTTTGATGACAAGCGCTTGGGGCATTGTGATGACAAGGGTCATTGAGAATTTTGATGACATGTTCATGAAGCATTGTGATGACAATCACATGGAGCTTGCTGTGACAGGGATCATGGAGCATTGCGATGACAAGTGCATAGAGAATTGTGATGACAAAGCATGTAACACTGTGATGAAAAGCATCATGGAGCACAGTGATGCCAAGAACGTGGAGAATTGTGATGACAGGGGACATGGAGCATTGTGATGACCAGGGCATGGAGTATTGTGATGGCAAGACCGTGGAGCATTGTGATGAGAAGACCATGGATAATTGTGATGATGAGCGTCATGGAGCACTGTAATGACAAGGTGTATGGAGCATTGTGATAAAAGGGGTCATGGAGCATTGTGATGACAAGGTTCATGGAGCATTCTGATGACAAGCTTGTGGAGTATTTTGATGACAATGACATGGAGCATTTTGATGAAAATGGCATGGGGCATTGTGATGAAAAAGACATGGAGCCTTTTCATGACAATTTTCAGGGAGCATTCTGACGACAAGTGTCAGGGAGCATTGTGATGACAAAGGTCATGGAGAATTTGGACGACAAGGGCATGGAGTATTGTGATGTCAAGCACATGGAGCTTGCTATGACGGGGTCATGGAGCATTGCGAGGACAAGTGCATAGAGAATTGTGATGACAAAGCATGTAACACTGTGATGAGAAGTGTCATGGAGCATAGTGATGCCAAGATCGTGGAGAATTGTGATGACAGAGGACATGGAGCGTTGTGATGACCAGGTCATGGAGCATTGCGATGGCAAGATTGTGGAGCATTGTGATGAGAAGACCATGGATAATTGTGATGACGAGGGTCATGGAGCATTGTAATGACAAGGGGTATAGAGCACTGTGATGACAGTGGTCATGGAGCATTGTGATGACCGGGGACATGGAGCATTGTGATGCCCAAGGCATGGAGCACTGTGATGGCAAGACCGTGGAGCATTGTGATGAGAAGACCATGGATAATTGTGATGAGGAGCGTCATGGAGCACTGTAATGACAAGTGGAATGGAGCCTTGTGATGACAGGGGTCATGGAGCATTGTTATGACAGTGGTCATGGAGCATTGTGATGACAAGTGTCATGGAGCATTTTGATGGCAAGATCGTGGAGCATTGTGATGAGAAGACCATGGACAATTGTGATTACGAGTGTCATGGAGCACTGTAATGACAAGCAGTATGGAGCATTGTGATGACAGGGGTCATGGAGCATTGTGATGACTGGGGACATGGAGCATTGTGATGACCAGAGCATGGAGCATTGTGATGGCAAGACCGTGGAGCACTGTGATGAGAAGACCATGGATAATTGTGATGACGAACATCATGGAGCACTGTAATGACAAGGGGCATGGAGCATTGTGTTGACAGGTGTCATGGAGCATTGTGATGACAGGGGTCATGGATCATTGAGATGAAAAGTGTCACGGAGCATTCTGATGACAAGCTTGTGGAGTATTGTGATGACAATGGCATGGAGCATTGTGATGAAAAGGGCATGGATCATTGTGATGAAAAAGGCATGGAGACTTGTCATGACAGGGTTCAATGAGCATACTGATGACAAGTGTCAGGGAGCATTGTGATGACAAGTGTATTGAGAATTGTGATGACAAAGGTCATGGAGCATTGTGATGAGAAGTCCATGGATAATTGTGATGACCAGCGTCATGGGGCGTTGTGATGACAAGTGTTATGGAACATTGTGATCACAAGGGTTTGGAGCATTGTGATGAGAGAGGTCATAGAGAATTTTGATTTCATTGTGATGACAATAGCATGAAGCATTATGGTGATGGGCATGGTGCATTGTGATGACAGGGTTCATGGAGCATTGAGATGAAAAGAGTCATGGATCATTGTAATAACAAGGGTCTTGGAGCATTGTGATGACAAGGGCATGGAGCATTGGTCTGAAAAGTTTCATGGATTATTGTGATGAGAGTGAGCATGGAGCATTGTGATGGCAAGGGCACGGAACACAGTGATACATGTGTCATGGAGGATTGCAATGACAAGGGCATGGAACATTGTGATGACAAGCGTCATGGAGCTTTGTGATGAAAACGGCATGGAGCAATGTGATGAGAGGTTTCATGGAGGTTTGTGATGACAATGGCATGGAGCATTGTGATTCCAAGGGTCATGGAGCTTTGTGATGACATAGGCCATGGAGCATTTTGATGACAAGGGCGTGGTGCATTGTGATGAGAAGGGCAGGGAGCATTGTGATGACAGGGTCATGGAGCAATTGGATGAAAAGGCTCATGGAACATTTTGATGACAGTGTTTATGGAACATTGTGATGTTAGGGGTCATGGAGCATTGTGATGAAAAGGGTCATGGAGCATTGTGATGACAGGGGTTATGGAACATTGTGATGTCAGGGGTCATGGAGCATTGTGATGATAAGAGCATGTAGCATTGTTGTGACAAGGGTCATGGAACATTGGGATGACAGGGTGGAGGGAGTATTGTGTTGACTAGTGATGGAACATTGTGATATCAGTGGTGAGAGAGCATTTTGATGAGAGGTGCATGGAGCATTGTGATAACAAGGTTGTGGAGCATTGTGATGAGAAACGCAGGGCACATTGTGATGACATGGGTCATGGAACATTGTGCTGACAAACGCATGGAGCATTGTGATGACAAGGTTTATGGAGCATTGTGATGACAACGATGTGGAGCATTGTGATGAGAAGCGCATGGCACATTTGATGCCATGTGTCATGGAGTAATGTGCTGACAAAGGCATGGAGCATTGTGATGACAAGGGTCACCGAGCATTGTGATGAAATGTTCATGGAGTGTTGTGGTCACAAAGGTCACAGAGCCTTGTGATGACGAGGGCATGGACCATTGTGATGACAAAGGTCATGAAGCATTGTGATGACTGGAGTCACGGAGCATTGTGATGACAGGGGTCATAGAGCATTGTGATGAAAGGGCACGGAGCATTGTGATGACAGGGGCATGTTGCATTGGTTTGACAAGTTTCAGGGATTATTGTGATGACAGTGGGCATGGCGCATTGTAATGACAAGGGCATGGAGCATTGTGATGAGAAGGTCATGGAGTATTGTGAAGAAGGGTGTCAGGGAGCATTGTGATGACATATGTCATGGTCTATTGCAATGACAATGGAATGTAGCATTGTGATGCCAAGTGTCATGGAGGATTGTGATGACAAACGTAATGGAGCATTTTGATGACAAGGGCTTGGAGCATTGTGATGACAAGGGTCAGGGAGCATTGTGATAACAAGGGCCATTGAGAATTTTGATGACATGTTCATGAAGTATTGTGATGACAATCACATGGAGCTTGCTATGACAGGGGTCATGGAGCATTGCGATGACAAGTGCATAGAGAATTGTGATGACAAAACATGTAACACTGTGATGAGAAGTATCATGGAGCATAGTGATGCCAAGAACGTGGAGAATTGTGATGACAGGGGACATGGAGCATTGTGATGACCAGGGCATGGAGCATTGTGATGGCAAGACTGTGGAGCACTGTGATGAGAAGACCATGGATGATTGTGATGACGAGCGTCATGGAGCACTGTAATGACAAGGGGTATGGAGCATTGTGATGACAGGGGTCATGGAGCATTGTGATAACCGGGGGCATGGAGCCTTGTGATGGCAAGATCATGGAGCACTGTGATGAGAAGATCATGGATAATTGTGATGACGAGTGTCATGGAGCACTGTAATGACAGGGGGTATAGAGCACTGTGATGACAGTGGTCATGGAGCATTGTGATGACCGGGGACATGGAGCATTGTGATGCCCAAGGCATGGAGCACTGTGATGGCAAGACCGTGGAGCATTGTGATGAGAAGACCATGGATAATTGTGATTAGGAGCGTCATGGAGCACTGTAATGACAAGTGGTATGGAGCCTTGTGATGACAGGGGTCATGGAGCATTGTTATGACAGTGGTCATGGAGCATTGTGATGACAATTGTCATGAAGAATTTTGATGACAAGGGCGTGGAGCATTGTGATGAGAAGACCATGGACAATTGTGATTACGAGTGTCATGGAGCACTGTAATGACAAGCGGTATGGAGCATTGTGATGACAGGGTCAAGGAGCATTGTGATGACTGGGGACATGGATCATTGTGATGACCAGGGCATGGAGCATTGTGATGGCAAGACCGTGGAGCACTGTGATGAGAAGACCATGGATAATTGTGATGACGAACATCATGGAGCACTGTAAGGACAAGGGGCATGGAGCATTGTGTTGACAGGTGTCATGGAGCATTGTGATGACAGGGGTCATGGATCATTGAGATGACAAGGGTCAGGGAGCATTCTGATGACAAGCTTGTGGAGTATTGTGATGACAATGGCATGAAGCATTGTGATGAAAAGGGCATGGATCATTGTGATGAAAAAGACATGGAGACTTGTCATGACAGGGTTCAATGAGCATACTGATGACAAGTGTCAGGGAGCATTGTGATGACAAGTGTATTGAGAATTGTGATGACAAAGGTCATGGAGCATTGTGATGAGAAGTCCATGGATAATTGTGATGACCAACGTCATGGGGCGTTGTGATGACAAGTGTTATGGAACATTGTGATCACAAGGGTTTGGAGCATTGTGATGAGAGAGGTCATGGAGAATTTTGATTTCATTGTGATGACAATAGCATGAAGCATTATGATGATGGGCATGGTGCATTGTGATGACAGGGTTCATGGAGCATTGAGATGAAAAGAGTCATGGATCATTGTAATAACAAGGGTCTTGGAGCATTGTGATGACAAGGGCATGGAGTATTGTGATGAGAAGGCCATGGAGCATTCTGATGACATGCGTCAGGGAGCTTTGTGATGACATGGGCATGGAGCATTGTGATTACAGGGGTCTTGGAGCATTGTGATGACAAGGGCCTTGGAGTCTTGTGATGACAAGGCCGTAGAACATTGTGATGGCAGGGGTCATGGAGCATTGTTATGACAGGTGTAATGGAGCATTGTGATGACAAGGGCATGGAGCATTGGTCTGAAAAGTTTCATGGATTATTGTGATGAGAGTGAGCATGGAGCATTGTGATGACAAGGGCACGGAACACAGTGATACATGTGTCATGGAGGATTGCAATTACAAGGGCATGGAGCATTGTGATGACAAGCGCCATGGAGCTTTGTGATGACAACGGCATGGAGCAATGTGATGACAGGTTTCATGGAGGTTTGTGATGACAATGGCATGGAGCATTGTGATTCCAAGGGTCATGGAGCTTTGTGATGACATAGGCCATGGAGCATTTTGATGACAAGGGCATGGTGCATTGTGATGAGAAGGGCAGGGAGCATTGTGATGACAGGGTCATGGAGCAATTGGATGAAAAGGGTCATGGAATATTTTGATGACAGTGTTTATGGAACATTGTGATGTTAGGGGTCATGGAGCATTGTGATGAAAAGGGTCATGGAGCATTGTGATGACAGGGGTTATGGAACATTGTGATGTCAGGGGTCATGGAGCATTGTGATGATAAGAGCATGTAGCATTGTTGTGACAAGGGTCATGGAATATTGGGATGACAGGGTGGAGGGAGTATTGTGTTGACTAGTGATGGAACATTGTGATATCAGTGGTGAGAGAGCATTTTGATGAGAGGTGCATGGAGCATTGTGATAACAAGGTTGTGGAGCATTGTGATGAGAAACGCAGGGCACATTGTGATGACATGGGTCATGGAACATTGTGCTGACAAACGCATGGAGCATTGTGATGACAAGGTTTATGGAGCATTGTGATGACAACGATGTGGAGCATTGTGATGACAAGTGCATGGCACATTTGAAGCCATGTGTCATGGAGTAATGTGCTGACAAAGGCATGGAGCATTGTGATGACAAGGGTCACCGAGCATTGTGATGAAATGTTCATGGAGTGTTGTGGTCACAAAGGTCACAGAGCCTTGTGATGACGAGGGCATGGACCATTGTGATGACAAAGGTCATGAAGCATTGTGATGACTGTAGTCACGGAGCATTTTGATGACAGGGGTCATAGAGCATTGTGATGAAAGGGCATGGAGCATTGTGATGACAGGGTCATGGAGCATTTTTCTGACAAGTTTCATGGATTATTGTGATGACAGTGGGCATGGCGCATTGTGATGACAAGGGCATGGAGCATTGTGATGAGAAGGTCATGGAGTATTGTGAAGAAGGGTGTCAGAGAGCATTGTGATGACATATGTCATGGTCTATTGCAATGACAATGGAATGTAGCATTGTGATGCCAAGTGTCATGGAGGATTGTGATGACAAAGGTAATGGAGCATTTTGATGACAAGGGCTTGGAGCATTGTGATGACAAGGGTCATGGCGCATTGTGATAACAAGGGCCATTGAGAATTTTGATGACATGTTCATGAAGCATTGTGATGACAATCACATGGAGCATGCTATGACAGGGGTCATGGAGCATTACAATGACAAGTGCATAGAGAATTGTGATGACAAAACATGTAACACTGTGATGAGAAGTATCATGGAGCATAGTGCTGCCAAGAACGTGGAGAATTGTGATGACAGGGGACATGGAGCATTGTGATGACCAGGGCATAGAGCATTGTGATGGCAAGACCGTGGAGCATTGTGATGAGAAGACCATGGATAATTGTGATGGCGAGCGTCATGGAGCACTGTAATTACAAGGGGTATGGAGCATTGTGATGACAGGGGTCATGGAACATTGTGATGACTGAGGACATGGAGCATCGTGATGACCAAGGCATGGAGCATTGTGATGGCAAGACCGTGGAGCATTGTGATGAGAAGACCATGGATAATTGTGATGACGAGCGTCATGGAACACTGTAATGACAAGGGGTATGGATCATTTTGATGACAGGGGTCATGGAGCATTCTGAAGACAATGATCAGGGAGCATTCTGATGACAAGCTTGTGGAGTTTTGTGATGACAATGACATGGAGCGTTGTGATGAAAAGGGCATGGAGCATTCTTATGAAAAAGGCATGGAGCATTTTCATGACAGTGTTCAAGGAGTATTCTGACGACAAGTGTCAGGGAGCATTGTGATGACAAGTGTATTGAGAATTGTGATGACAAAGGTCATGGAGCATTGTGACGACAAGTGCATGGAGTATTGTCATGACAGTCATCATGGAGTGTTGTGATGACAAGTGTTATGGAACATTGTGATCACAAGGGGTTGGAGCATTGTGATGACAGAGGTCATGGACCATTTTGATTTCAAGGAGCATGGAGCATTGTGATGACAAGGGCATGGAGCAATGTGATCCCAAGTTTCATGGAGGATTGTGATGAAAATGGTAATGGAGTATTGTGATGACAAGCTCATGGAGCATTGTGATGACAAGGTCATGTAGGATTTTGATGACACAGGCATGGAGAATTGTGATGATAAGAGTCATGGAGCACTGTGATGATAAGCGTCACGGAGCATTGTGATTACAGGGGTCATGGAGCATTGGGATGACAATGGCATGCATCATTGTGATGACAAGTGTCATGGAGCATTGGGCTGAAAATGTTCATGGAGTATTGTGATGACAGGGGTCATGGAGCATTGTGATGACTAGGGAATGGAGCATTGTGATGACAAGAGTCCCGGATCATTGTGTTGTCAGGGGTCATGGATTGTTGTGATGACAGTGGTCATGGAGGATTGTGATGATATGGGTCATGGAGCATTGTGATGAGAAGGTCATGAAGCATTGGGCTGAAAATGTTCATGGAGTATTGTGATGACAGGGGTCATGGAGCATTGTAATGAGAAGGGAATTGAGCACTGTGATGACAAGGTCCTGGAGCATTGTGATGGGAAGTCCATGGAGCCTTGTGATGACAATTCTCATGGAACATTCTGATGAAAAGTGGCATGGAGCATTGTGATTACAGGGGTCTTGGAGCATTGTGATGACAAGGGCATGGAGTATTGTGATGAGAAGGCCATGGAGCATTCTGATGACATGCGTCATGGAGATTTGTGCTGACAAGGGCATGGAGTATTGTGATGAAAATGGCATGGATCATTGTTATGAAAAAGGCATGAAGCCTTGTCATGACAGGGTTCTAGGAGCATACTGACAACAAGTGTCATGGAGCATTGTGATGACAAGTGTATTGAGCATTGTGATGACAAAGTTCATGGAGCATTGTGATGAGAAGACCATGGATAATTTTGATGATGAGCGTCATGGGGTGTTGTGATGATAAGTTTTATGGAACATTGTGATCACAAGGGTTTGGAGCATTGTGATGACAGAGGTCATGGAGCATTTTGATTTCATTTTGATGACAATAGCGTGAAGCATTATGGTGATGGGAATGGTGCATTGTGATGACAGCGTTCATGGAGCATTGAGATGAAAAGAGGCATGGAGCATTGTGATTACAGGGGTCTTGGAGCATTGTGATGACAAGGGCAAGGAGCATTGTGATGAGAAGGCCATGGAGCATTCTGATGACATGCGTCATTGAGCTTTGTGATGACAAGGGCATGGAGCATTGTGATTACAGGGGTCTTGGAGCATTGTGATGACAAGGGTCATGGAGCCTTGTGATGACAATGGTGTGGAACATTGTGATGGAAGGGGTCATGGAGCATTGTTATGACAGGGTAATGGAGCATTGTGATGAGAAGGGCATGGAGCACTGGTCTGAAAATTTTCATGGATTATTGTGATGAGAGTGGGCATGGAGCATTGTGATGACAAGGTCACGGAACACTGTGATCCATGGGTCATGGAGGATTGTACTGACAATGGCAGGGAGCATTGTGATGAGAAGGGCATCGTACATTGTTTTGACAAACGTCATGGAGCTTTGTGATGACAAGGGCATGGAACAATGTGATGAGAGGGTTCATGGAACATTGTGATTCCAAGGGTTATGGAGCTTTGTGATGACAAAAGTCATGGAGCATTTTGATGTCAAGGGCGTGGTGCATTGTGATGAGAAGGGCAGGGAGCATTTTGATGACAGGGTCATGCAGCAATTTGATGAAAAGTGTAATGGAACATTTTGATGACAGGGGTTATAGAACATTGTGATGTCAGGGGTCATGGAGCTTTGGGATGAAAAGGGTCATGGAGCATTTTGATGACAGGGGTTATGGAACATTGTGATGTTCAGGGGTCATGGAGCTTTGGGATGAAAAGGGTCATGGAGCATTTTGATGACAGGGGTTATGGAACATTGTGATGTCAGGGGTCATGGAACATTGTGATGATAAGGGGATGTAGCATTGTGATGACAGGGGTCATGGAACATTGTGATTACAGGGGTGCGGGTGTAATGTGATGATTAGTGATGGAACATTGTGATATCTCTGTTGAGAGAGCATTTTGATGAGAAGTGCATGGAGCATTGTGATTACAAGGTTTATGGAGCATGACGATGACAAGGTTGTGGACCGTTGTGATGAAAATCAGGTGGCACATTGTGATGACAAGGGTCATGGAGCATTGTTCTGACAAAGGCATGGAGCATTGTGATGACAAGGGTCACGGAGCATTGTGATGAAAAGTTCATGGAGTATTCTGGTTACAAAGGTCACAGAGCCTTGTGATGATGTGCGCATGGACCACAGTGATGACAAATGTTATGAAGCATTGTGATGACTGGAGTCACAGTGCATTGTGATGACAGGGGTCATGGAGCATTGTGATGACAAGGGCATGGAGCATTGTGATGACAGGGGCATGGAGCATTGGTCTGACAAGTTTAATAGATTATTGTGATGACAGTGGGCATGGGGCATTGTGATGACAAGGGCATGGGTCATTGTGATGAGAAGGTCATGGAGTATTGTGAAGACAGGTGTCACGGAGCATTGTGATGACATATGTCATGGTCCCTTGCGATGACAATGGCATGGAGCATTGTGATGCCAAATGTAATGGAGGATTGTGATGATAAATATAATGGAGCATTGTGATGACCAGGGCTTGGAGCATTATGATGACAAGGGCCATTGAAAATTTTCATGACAAGGTCGTGAAGCATTGTGATGACATGGTGCTGGAGCATTGTGATGAGAAAACAACGGAGCCTTGTGAGACAAGTCTCATGGAGCATACTGATGAAAAGGGGCATGGAGCATTGTGATTAGAGTGTCTTGGAAAATTGTGATGACAAGGGCATGGAGCATTGTGATGAGAAGGCCAAGGAGCAGTCTGATGACATGCGTCATTGAGCTTTGTGATGACAAGGGCATGGAGCATTGTAATTACAGGCGTCTTGGAGCATTGTGATGAAAAAGGCATGGATCATTGTGATGACAAAGGTCATGAAGCCTTGTGATGACTGGAGTCACGGAGCATTGTGATGACAGGGGTCATGGAGCATTGTGATAACAAGGGCATGGGGCATTGTGATGACAAGGGCATGGAGCATTGGTCTAATAAGTTTCATGGCTTATTGCGATGACAGTTGGAATGGTGCATTGTGATGACAAGGGCATGGAGCATTGTGATGACCAGGTCATTCATTATTGTGAAGCCAGGTGTCAGGGAGCATTGTGATGACATATGTAATGGCCCATTGTGATGACAATGCCATGGAGCATTGTGATGCCAAGTGTCATGGAGGATTCTGATGACAAAGGTAATGGAGCATTGTGATGAAAATGGCTTGGAGCATTGTGATGACAAGGGTCAGGGAGCATTGTGCTGACAAGTGCATGGAAAATTGTGATGACAAGCGACATGGAGCATTCTGATGACAAGCTTGTGGAGTATTTTGATGACAATGGCATGGAGCATTGTGATGAAAACGGCATGGTGCATTTTGATGAAAAAGGCATGGAGCCTTTTTGTAAAAGGGTTCAAGGAGCATTCTGATGACAAGTGTCAGGGAGCATTGTGATGACAAGTGTATCGAGAATTGTGATGACAAAGGTCATGGAGCATTGTGATGAAAAGGGCATAGAGTATTGTGATGACAGGCATCATGGAGCATTGTGATGACAAGTTTTATGGAACATTGTGATCACAAGGGTTTGGAGCATTGTGATGACAGAGGTCATGGAGCATAGGGCTGAAAATGTTCATGGAGCATTGTGATGACAAGGGAATGGAGCATTGTGATGAAAAGGGCATGGAGTATTGTGATGACAGGCATCATGCAGCATTGTGATGACAAGTGTTATGGAACATTGTGATCACAAGGGTTTGGAGCATTGTGATGACAGAGGTCATGGAGCATAGGGCTGAAAATGTTCATGGAGCATTGTGATGACAAGGGAATGGAGCATTGTGATGACAAGAGTCCCGGATCATTGTGTTGTCAGGTGATATTGACTGTTGTGATGACTGTGGTCATGGAGCATTGTGATGATATTGGTCATGGAGCATTGTGATGAGAAGGTCATGGAGCATTGGGCTGAAAATGTTCATGGAGTATTGTGATGACAGGGGTCATGGAGCATTGTGATGATAAGGGAATGGGGCATTTTGATGAAAATGTCCTGGAGCATTGTGATGAGAAGACCATGGAGCCTTGTGATGACAAGTCTCATGGAGCATTCTGATGAAAAGGGGCATGGACCATTGTGATTACAGGGGTCTTGGAGCATTGTGATCACAAGGGCATGGAGCATTGTGATGAGAAGGCCATGGAGCATTCTGATGACATGCATCATGGAGCTTTGTGATGACAAGGGCATGGAGCATTGTGATTACAGGGGTCTTGGAGCATTGTGATGAAAATGGCATGGATCACTGTGATGAAAAAGGCATGGAGCCTTGTCATGAAAGGTTTCAGGGAGCATACTGATGGCAAGAGTCAGGGAGCATTGTGATGACATGTGTATTGCGCATTGTGATGACAAATGTCATGGGGCATTGTGATGAGAAGTCCATGGATAATTGTGATGAGTAGCGTCATGGGGTATTGTGATGACAAGTGTTATGGAACATTGTGATCACAAGGGTTTGGAGCATTGTGATGACAGAGGTCATGGAGCATTTTGATTTCATTGTGATGACAAGAGCATGAAGCATTATGATGATGGGCATGGTGCATTGAGATGACAGGGTTCATGGAGCGTTGTGATGAAAGGTGGCATGGAGCTTTGGTCTGACAAGTTTCATGGATTATTTTGATGACAGTGGGCATGGCACTTTGTGATGACAAGGGCATGGAGCATTGTGATGACAAGGTCATGGAGTATTGTGAAGACAGGTGTCAGGGAGCATTGTGATGACATATGTCATGTTCCACTGTGATGACAATAGCACGGAGCATTGTGATGCCAAGTGTCATGGAGGATTGTTGTGACAAAGGTAAAGGAGCATTGTGATGATAAGCGCATGGAGCATTGAGATGACAAGGGCCATTGATAATTTTAATGTCCATGTCCTGAAACATTGTGATGACAAGCGCATGGAGCTTCCTATGACAGGGTTCATGGAGCATTGCGATGACAAGTGCATGGAGTATTGTTATGACAAGAGCATATAACATTGTGATGAGAAGTGCCATGGAGCACTGCGATGACAAGGATGTGGAGAATTGTGAGGACAAGGGACATTGAGCTTTGAGATGACCAGGGCATGGAGCATTGTGATGGCAAAGCCGTGGAGCATTGTGATGAGAAGACCTTGGGTAATTGTGATGACGAGCATCATGGAGCACTGTAATGACAAGGGGCATGAAGCATTGTGATGACAGGGGTCATGGAGCATTGTGATGACAAGGGCAAGGAGCATTGTGATGAAAAGGGTACGGAACATTGTGATGAAAAGTGCCATTGAAAATTTTGATGATAAAGTCTTGAAGCATTGTGATGACAAACACTTGGAGCTTGCTATGACAGGGGTCATGGAACATTGCAATGACAAGTGCATGGAGAATTGTGATGAAACGAGCATGTAACTTTGTGATGAGAAGTGTCATGTAGCATTGTGATGACAAGTACGTGGAGAATTGTTATGACAAGGGACATGGAGCATTGTGATAACCAGGGAATGGAGCATTGTGATGACAGGGGTCATGGAGCATTATTATGACAAGGGCCATGGTGCATTCTGATATAAGATATCACTTATGAAGGGAATGTAAACCTGGCTACATATGAACTGAATTAGGAAAGAGAACAGAGTCTCAGATTTAGAAAACACTCTTATGCTTGCTTAAGGGGGAAGGAGAGGTGGGGAGACACACAAAACCAGAGTTTGATATTAACACAGGTACCGTTCCATAATCCAAATACAGAAGAGACAAGCCCAACTCCTTCCTCAGTGAATGGGACTCAACACCCCTATTCCCCACAGAGAAATATATCTGACTAGTAAGGATCTTAAAACCTATGTATTGATATGTCTCCATAAGGGAACCAAGTGTGTCTAGAATGACATAAACACGGCAGTGAGAATCAGCTCAAACCCACTATAAAAAGGAATTTCAAAACAAAACAAAGAAACAGTGAAATTCTTACACAATACCTTCAGGGGTTCGGATGAAACTTGGAATGACCCTATCTACAACGACAGCTGGATGTGGCATAAGGCTGTTCCCTTGGGACTGAGAGGATTGGTGAGATTGGGTGAGAATATGCAGACCGTTTAAAGCAATAATACCTGTCACCCATTCCATGGTTCCCAACTCTCCAGGTAGAAGGGAATATCACTACAGTTATAACATGTATGGGAAACCTAGAGAATGGACACCCTCTGATGGTGAAAGGTTTCTAAAACTCTACTAATTTTTTTCTCTCCATGTGCTCCAGCTTGACATTCCAACTGCCTTAATATCAATCTCCCAACTTGGAGAGTCAGCCCCTATAACCTCCTGGGTCGCAAAGTTGGCACATTGTGCAGAGGATATAAGGGAAGAGGGAGAACCAATGAGAGAGTAGCTGTAGGCATTTGGACGGCCACATGTCACTCTAATTTCCCGTCATGAAGAAGAATTAACCAAACTCTCAGCCTGCCCCACCCGCATAACTAGTATAGGTCCTGAAGCAAAATTGTGGGTTTGCAGTCAGCTCACAAAAACACAAGATGAAAAATGGAGCTCAGGGGCACAGCAATTCACTAACTTGCAGAGTTATACAGGACTACTCTCTTCCCAAAATCTGTTGAGGAAAAGCCATGAGGCGGACTTGAAAATGAGGGAGATTTTCACGAAACAGATTTCCAGAAGTACATTGGAATCGCCTTTAAACACAGGAAAAGCATCACAACTTCGACAATTATGGAATTGTCCATAAAGGGCGCATGCGTTTTCTCCTGAATATATTCAGGAGAAAACGCATACGCCCATTTTGGCCAACCAAGCAACCGCACAATGCAAATCTGCACTACAAAGATGTATCACTTCCAACCAGTCAAAAGGGACATCCGTAAAATGTGTAAAAACAAGAAAGACAAGACAGGATCTGGAGAAAAGGGAGCCTTGTTATGCGGAAGGGTGGGATGTAAATTGCCAACAGCCATTCTGGAGGAGTGCATTGTGTTCCCAAAAAGAAGAAAACAACAGTGCTTCACAACCTAAGGCACTTCCAGTCACGGGAATATACCTTGGGAAAATTGAAAATCAATAAGACACAGCCACCCCAAAATTTATGGCAGCACTGCTTACAAGAACCTCGACTTCGGGACACCTTATATATCCCAGGAAAGACAAAAATGGTAAAGAAATTGTGCTACATACGTATGATGGAATATCCGTCACCCATGAAGTCAATGTCATAAGGCCAGTAGCAGCATAATGACGGGATTCATGTACGATGATTCTAACTGAAAAAATCACACAGAAAAAGAAACTTATCATAAGATATCACTTATGAAGGGTATATAAACATGGCTACACATGGAATGAATTAGGAAAGGGAACAGAGTCTCATATTTAGAAAACACTCTTATGCATGCTTAAGGGGAAAGCAGAGGTGGGGTGATGAATAAAACCAGAGTTTGATATTAGCACAGGTACGGTTCCATAATCCAAATACAGAATAGACAGGACCTACTACTTCCTCTGTGAACGGGACTCAAAACCCCATATTTCCCGGAGAGGAATATATCTTACTAGTAAGAATCTTAAAACCTATGTATTGATATGTCTCCATAAGGGAATCTAGTGTGTCTAGACTGGCATAAACATGGCAGCGAGAATCAGCTCAAACACACTAGAAAAGGAAATTCAAAAACAAAACAAAAGACAGGGAAATTCTTTAGAATTCCTTCAGGGTCTCTGATGAAACCTGGAATGACCCTATAAACAATGACAGCTGGATGTGGCATAAGGCTGGACACTTGGGACTGAGAGGATTGGTGAGATTTGGTGAGCAAATGCAGACAATTTAAAACAATAATATGTGGCACCGATTCCATGGGTCCCAACTCTCCAGGTTGAAGGAACTATTACTACAGCTATAACATGTACGGGAAACCTAGAGAACGGACACACTGTGTATACAAAAGGTTTCTAAAACTCAAAGAATAGTCCCTCTCCTTGTGCTCCAGTTTGATTTTCCATCTGCTTTACTATCAATCTCCCAACTTGGAGAGACAGCCCCTTTAACCTCCTGGTTCGCACAGCTTTCCAATTTGGCAGAGGATGAAAGGGAAGAGGGAGAAACAATGAGAGCGTAGCTGTTAGGCATTTGGACGAGCACATTTCACTCTAATTTCCTGGCAGGAAGAAGAATTTACCAAATTCTCAGCCACACTCTGGGAACCAGTATAGGTCCTGAACCAAAATTTTGGACTTGCGGTCAGCTCACAAAAAACGAGTTGAAAAATGGAGCTCAGGGGCACAGCAATTCCCAAACTGGCCGAGTAATAAAGGACAACTATCCTCCAAAAATCTGTTGAGGGAAGGCAACGAGGCGGACTTGAAAGCAAGGCAGAATAGCAGGAAACAGATTTCAAGAGGTACGTTGGAATCACCTTTAAAGCACAGGAAGAGGGGCACAACTTCGACAATGATGCACTTGGCCAAAAAGGGCGTATGCGTTTTCTCCTGAATATATTAAGGAGAAAACGCATACGCACATTTTGGCCAAGCAAGCAAGCGGGCAATGCAAATCTGCACTACAGAGAAGTAGCACTTCCCACCGGTCAAAAGGGACATCCACAAAATGTGTAAAAACCAGAAAGGCAAGACAGGTCCTAGAGAACAGGGAGCCTTGTTATGCTGATGGGCGGGATGTAAATTGCCAACTGCCTCTCTGGAGGAGTGCATTGTGTTCCCTAAAACAAGTAAAGAACAAAGCTACAGAGCCAAGGGCACTTCCAGTCTAGGGAATATACCTTGGGAAAACTGAAAATCAATAAGACAGAGCCACCCCAAAATTTAGGGCTGCACTGCTTACCAGGACCTCAACTTGGGTATACCTTAAATATCCCAGGAAATATAAAAATGGTTCAAAAAATTGTGGTACTTACGTACGATGGAATATCCCTCAGCCATGAAATAAATGTCATAAGACCAGTAGCAGCAAAATGGGTGGATTCAGGTACGATGATTCTAAGTGAAATAAGTCACACAGAAAAAGAAACTTATCATAAGATATCATTTATGAAGATCCTGTAAACATGGCTACATTTGAACTGAGTTAGGAAAGAGAAGAGTGTCTCACATTTAGAAAACACACTTATGCCTGCTTAAGGGGGAAGGAGAGGTGGGGTGATGCATAAAACCAGAGTTTGATATAAGCACAGGTACCGTTCCAAAAACCAACTATGGAATAGACAAGACCTACACCTTCCTCAGTGAAAGGGACTCAAAACCCCATATTTCCCGCAGAGGAATATATCTGACTAGTAAGAATCTTAAAACCTATGTATTGATATGTCTCCGTAAGGGAATCAAGTGTGTCTAGACTGGCATAAACATGGCAGCGAGAATCAGCTCAAACCCACTATAAAAAGGAATTTCAAAAACAAAACAAAAAAACTGGGAAATTCTTTAAAATTCCTTCAGGGTCTCTGATGAAACCTGGAATGACCCTCTCTACAATGATAGCTGGATGTGGCATAAAGCTGGACACTTGGGACTGAGAGGATTGGTGAGATTGGGTGAGCAAATGCAGACCCTTTAAAGCACAAATGCCTGGCACCCATTCCATGGTTCCCAACGCTCCAGGTTGAACGGAATATTACTACAGCTATAACATGTACGGGAAACCTAGAGAACGGACACACTGTGAATATGAAAGGTTTCTAAAACTCAACGAATAGTCCCTCTCCTGGTGCTCCGGTTTGACTTTCCATCTGCTTTACTATCAACCTCCCAACTTGGAGAGACAGCCCCTTTAACCTCCTGGTTCGCACAGGTTGCCAATTTGGCAGAGGATGAAAGGGAAGAGGGAGAACCAATGAGAGACTAGCTGTTAGGCATTTGGACGGGCACATATCACTGTAATTTCCCGGCTGGAAGAAGAATTAACCATAGTCTTAGCCACCCACCGGGAACCAGTATAGGTCCTGAACCAAAATTTTGGACTTGCGGTCAGCTCACCAAAAACGAGTTGAAAAATGGAGCTCAGGGGCACAGCAATTCACAAACTGGCCGAGTAATAAAGGACAACTATCGTCCAAAAATCTGTTGAGGGATGGCAACGATCGGACTTGAAAGCGAGGCAGAATAGCAGGAAACTGATTTCAAGAGGTACGTTGGAATCGCCTTTAAAGCACAGGAAGAGGGGCACAACTTCGACAATGATGCACTTGGCCAAAAAGGGCGTATGCATTTTCTCCTGAATATATTCAGGAGAAAACGCATACGCCCTTTTTGGCCAAGCAAGCAAGAGGACAATGCAAATCTGCACTACAAAGAAGTATCACTTCCCACTCGTCAAAAGGGACATCCACAAAATGTGTAAAAACCAGAAAGGCAGGACAGGCCCTGGAGAACAGGGAGCCTTGTTATGCTGATGGGCGGGATGTAAATTGCCAACTGCCTCTCTGGAGGAGTGCATTGTGTTCCCTAAAACAAGTAAACAACAGAGCTACAGAGCCAAGGGCACTTCCAGTCTAGGGAATATTCCTTGGGAAAACTGAAAATCAATAAGACAGAGCGACCCCAAAATTTAGGGCTGCACTGCTTACAAGGACCTCAACTTGGGTACACCTTAAATATCCCAGGAAATATAAAAATGGTTCAAAAAATTGTGGTACTTACGTATGATGGAATATCCCTCAGCCATGAAATCAATGTCATAAGACCAGTAGCAGCAAAATGGGTAGATTCAGGTACAATGATTCTAAGTGAAATAAGTCACAGAGAAAGAAACTTATCATAAGATATCACTTATGATGATTCTGTAAACATGGCTACACTTGAACTGAGTTAGGAAAGAGAACAGTGTCTCACATTTAGAAAACACTCTTATGCCTGCTTAAGGGGGAAGGAGAGGTGGGGTGATGCATAAACCCAGAGTTTGATATAAGCACAGGTACCGTTCCAAAAACCAACTATGGAATAGATAAGACCTACACCATCCTCAGTGAAAGGGAATCAAAACCCCATATTTCCCGCAGAGGAATATATCTGACTATTAAGAATCTTAAAACCTATGTATTGATATGTCTCCGTAAGGGAATCAAGTGTGTCTAGACTGGCATAAACATGGCAGCGAGAATCAGCTCAAACCCACTATATAAAGGAATTTCAAAAACAAAACAAAAAAACTGGGAAATTGTTTACAATTCATTCAGGGTCTCTGATGAACCCTGGAATGACCCTATCTACAACAACAGCTGGATGTGGCATAAGGCTGGACACTTGGGACTGAGACGATTGGTGAGATTGGGTGAGCAAATGCAGACCCTTTAAAGTAATAATGCATGGCACCCATTCCATGGGTCCCAACTCTCCAGGCTCAAAGGAATATTACCACAGTTATAACATGTACCGGAAACCTAGAGAACGGACACACTGTGAATACGAAAGGTTTCTAAAACTCAACGAATAGTCCCTATCCTGGTGCTCCGGTTTGACTTTCCATCTGCTTTACTATCAACCTCCCAACTTGGAGAGACAGCCCCTTTAACCTCCTGGTTCGCACAGGTTGCCAATTTGGCAGAGGATGAAAGGGAAGAGGGAGAACCAATGAGAGAGTAGCTGTTAGGCATTTGAACGGGCACATATCACTGTAATTTCCCGGCAGGAAGAAGAATTAAGCAAAGTCTCAGCCACCCACCGGGAACCAGTATAGGTCCTGAACCAAAATTTTGGACTTGCGGTCAGCTCACCAAAAACGAGTTGAAAAATGGAGCTCAGGGGCACAGCAATTCACAAACTGGCCGAGTAATAAAGGACAACTATCCTGCAAAAATCTGTTGAGGGAAGGCAACAAGGCGGACTTGAAAGCGAGGCAGAATAGCAGGAAACAGATTTCAAGAGGTACGTTGGAATCGCCTTTAAAGCACAGGAAGAGGGGCACAACTTCGACAATGATACACTTGGCCAAAAAGGGCGTATGCATTTTCTCCTGAATATATTCAGGAGAAAACGCATATGCCCTTTTTGGCCAAGCAAGCAAGCGGACAATGCAAATCTGCACTACAAAGAAGTATCACTTCTCACTGGTCAAAAGGGACATCCACAAAATGTGTAAAAACCAGAAAGGCAGGACAGGCCCTGGAGAACAGGGAGCCTTGTTATGCTGATGGGCGGGATGTAAATTGCCAACTGCCTCTCTGGAGGAGTGCATTGTGTTCCCTAAAACAAGTAAACAACAGAGCTACAGAGCCAAGGGCACTTCCAGTCTGGGGAATATTCCTTGGGAAAACTGAAAATCAATAAGACAGAGCCACCCCAAAATTTAGGGCTGCACTGCTTACAAGGACCTCAACTTGGGTACACCTTAAATATCCCAGGAAATATAAAAATGGTTCAAAAAATTGTGGTACTTACGTACGATGGAATATCCCTCAGCCATGAAATCAATGTCATAAGACCACTAGCAGCAAAATGGGTGGATTCAGGTACGATGATTCTAAGTGAAATAAGTCACAGAGAAAAAGAAACTTATCATAAGATATCACTTATGAAGATCCTGTAAACATGGCTACAATTGAACTGAGTTAGGAAAGAGAACAGTGTCTCACAATTAGAAAACACTGTTATGCCTGCTTAAGGGGGAAGGACAGGTGGGGTGATGCATAAAACCAGAGTTTGATATAAGCACAGGTACCGTTCCAAAAACCAACTATGGAATAGACAAGACCTACACCTTCCTCAGTGAAAGGGACTCAAAACCCCATATTTCCTGCAGAGGAATATATCTGACTAGTAAGAATCTTAAAACCTATAGATTGATATGTCTCCATAGGGAATCAAGTGTGTCTAGACTGGCATAAACATGGCAGCGAGAATCAGCTCAAACCCACTATAAAAAGGAATTTCAAAAACAAAACAAAAAAACTGGGAAATTCTTTACAATTCCTTCAGGGTCTCTGATGAAACCTGGAATGACCCTATTTACAACGACAGCTGGATGTGGCATAAGGCTGGACACTTGGGACTGAGAGGATTGGTGAGATTGGGTGAGCAAATGCAGACCCTTTAAAGCAATAATGCATGGCACCCATTCAATGGGTCCCAACTCTCCAGGTTGAAGGGAATATTACTACAGTTATAACATGAATCGGAATCCTAGAGAACGGACACACTGTGAATACGAAAGGTTTCTAAAACTCAACGAATAGTCCCTCTCCTGGTGCTCCGGTTTAACTTTCCATCTGCTTTACTATCAACCTCCCAACTTGGAGAGACAGCCCCTTTAACCTCCTGGTTCGCACAGGTTTCCAATTTGGCAGAGGATGAAAGGGAAGAGGGAGAACCAATGAGAGAGTAGTTGTTAGGCATTTGGACGGGCACATATCACTGTAATTTCCCGGCAGGGAGAAGAATTAACCAAAGTCTCAGCCACCCATCGGGAACCAGAATAGGTCCTGAACCAAAATTTTGGACTTGCGGTCAGCTCACCAAAAACGAGTTGAAAAATGGAGCTCAGGGGCACAGCAATTCACAAACTGGCCGAGTAATAAAGGACAACTATCGTCCAAAAATCTGTTGAGGGAAGGCAACGAGGCGGACTTGAAAGCGAGGCAGAATAGCAGGAAACAGATTTCAAGAGGTACGTTGGAATCGCCTTTAAAGCACAGGAAGAGGGGCACAACTTCGACAATGATGCACTTGGCCAAAAAGGGCGTATGTGTTTTCTCCTGAATATATTCAGGAGAAAACGCATACGCCCTTTTTGGCCAAGCAAGCAAGCGGGCAATGCAAATCTGCACTACAAAGAAGTATCACTTCCCACCGGTCAAAAGGGACATCCACAAAATGTGTAAAAACCAGAAAGGCAAGACAGGCCCTGGAGAACAGGGAGCCTTGTTATGCTGATGGGCGGGATTTAAATTGCCAACTGCCTCTCTGGAGGAGTGCATTGTGTTCCCTAAAACAAGTAAACAACAGAGCTACAGAGCCAAGGGCACTTCCAGTCTAGGGAATATACCTTGGGAAAACTGAAAATCAATAAGACAGAGCCACCCCAATATTTAGGGCTGCACAGCTTACAAGGACCTCAACTTGGGTACACCTTAAATATCCCAGGAAATATAAAAATGGTTCAAAAAATTGTGGTACTTACGTACGATGGAATATCCCTCAGCCATGAAATCAATGTCATAAGACCAGTAGCAGCAAAATGGGTAGATTCAGGTACGATGATTCTAAGTGAAATAAGTCACAGAGAAAGAAACTTATCATAAGATATCACTTATGAAGATCCTGTAAACATGGCTACACTTGAACTGACTTAGGAAAGAGAACAGTGTCTCACATTTAGAAAACACTCTTATGCCTGCTTAAGGGGGAAGGAGAGGTGGGGTGATGCATAAACCCAGAGTTTGATATAAGCACAGGTACCGTTCCAAAAACCAACTATGGAATAGACAAGACCTACACCTTCCTCATTGAAAGGGACTCAAAACCCCATATTTCCCGCAGAGGAATATATCTGACTAGTAAGAATCTTAAAACCTATGTATTGATATGTCTCCGTAAGGGAATCAAGTGTGTCTAGACTGACATAAACATGGCAGCGAGAATCAGCTCAAACCCACTATAAAAAGGAATTTCAAAAACAAAACAAAAAACTGGGAAATTCTTTTCAATTCCTTCAGGGTCTCTGATGAACCCTGGAATGACCCTATCTACAACGACAGCTGGATGTGGCATAAGGCTGGACACTTGGGACTGAGACGATTGGTGAGATTTGGTGAGCAAATGCAGACCCTTTAAAGCAATAATGCATGTCACCCATTCCATGGGTCCCAACTCTCCAGGTTGAAGGGAATATTACTACAGTTATAACATGTACCGGAAACCTAGAGAACGGACACACTGTAAATACGAAAGGTTTCTAAAACTCAACGAATAGTCCCTCTCCTGATGCTCCGGTTTGACTTTCCATCTGCTTTACTATCAACCTCCCAACTTGGAGAGACAGCCCCTTTAACCTCCTGGTTCGCACAGGTTGCCAATTTGGCAGAGGATGAAAGGGAAGAGGGAGAACCAATGAGAGAGTAGCTGTTAGGCATTTGGACGGGCACATATCACTGTAATTTCCCGGCAGGAAGAAGAATTAAGCAAAGTCTCAGCCACCCACCGGGAACCAGTATAGGTCCTGAACCAAAATTTTGGACTTGCGGTCAGCTCACCAAAAACGAGTTGAAAAATGGAGCTCAGGGGCACAGCAATTCACAAACTGGCCGAGTAATAAAGGACAACTATCATCCAAAAATCTGTTGAGGGCAGGCAACGAGGCGGACTTGAAAGCGAGGCAGAATAGCAGGAAACAGATTTCAAGAGGTACGTTGGAATCGCCTTTAAAGCACAGGAAGAGGGGCACAACTTCGACAATGATGCACTTGGCCAAAAAGGGCGTATGCGTTTTCTCCTGAATATATTCAGGAGAAAACGCATACGCCCTTTTTGGCCAAGCAAGAAAGCGGGCAATGCAAATCTGCACTACAAAGAAGTATCACTTTCCACCGGTCAAAAGGGACATCCACAAAATGTGTAAAAACCAGAAAGGCAAGACAGGCT
Source organism: Hyperoodon ampullatus (assembly GCF_949752795.1). Lineage (NCBI taxonomy): Eukaryota > Metazoa > Chordata > Mammalia > Artiodactyla > Ziphiidae > Hyperoodon > Hyperoodon ampullatus. The sequence goes on along the minus strand of NW_027640980.1, from coordinate 106,092 downwards.
CTGGAGAAGAGGGAGCCTTTTTATGCTGATGGGCGGGATGTAAATGGCCAACTGCCTCTCTGGAGGAGTGTATTGTGTTCCCTAAAACAAGTAAAGAACAGAGCTACAGAGCCAAGGGCACTTCCAGTCTAGGGAATATTCCTTGGGAAAACTGAAAATCAATAAGACAGAGCCACCTCAAAATTTAGGGCTGCACTGCTTACAAGGACCTCAACTTGGGTACACCTTAAATATCCCAGGAAATATAAAAATGGTTCAAAAAATTGTGGTACTTACGTACTATGGAATATCCCTCAGCCATGAAATCAATGTCATAAGACCAGTAGCAGCAAAATGGGTAGATTCAGGTACAATGATTCTAAGTGAAATAAGTCACAGAGAAAGAAACTTATCATAAGATATCACTTATGAAGATCCTGTAAACATGGCTACACTTGATCTGAGTTAGGAAAGAGAACAGTGTCTCACATTTAGAAAACACTCTTATGCCTGCTTAAGGGGGAAGGAGAGGTGGGGTGATGCATAAACCCAGAGTTTGATATAAGCACAGGTACCGTTCCAAAAACCAACTATGGAATAGACAAGACCTACACCATCCTCAGTGAAAGGGACTCAAAACCCCATATTTCCCACAGAGGAATATATCTGACTATTAAGAATCTTAAAACCTATGTATTGATATGTCTCCGTAAGGGAATCAAGTGTGTCTAGACTGGCATAAACATGGCAGCGAGAATCAGCTCAAACCCACTATATAAAGGAATTTCAAAAACAAAACAAAAAAACAGGGAAATTCTTCACAATTCCTTCAGGGTCTCTGATGAACCCTGGAATGACCCTATCTACAACAACAGCTGGATGTGGCATAAGGCTGGACACTTGGGACTGAGACGATTGGTGAGATTGGGTGAGCAAATGCAGACCCTTTAAAGTAATAATGCATGGCACCCATTCCATGGGTCCCAACTCTCCAGGTTCAAAGGAATATTACCACAGTTATAACATGTACCGGAAACCTAGAGAACGGACACACTGTGAATACGAAAGGTTTCTAAAACTCAACGAATAGTCCCTATCCAGGTGCTCCGGTTTGACTTTCCATCTGCTTTACTATCAACCTCCCAACTTGGAGAGACAGCCCCTTTAACCTCCTGGTTCGCACAGGTTGCCAATTTGGCAGAGGATGAAAGGGAAGAGGGAGAACCAATGAGAGAGTAGCTGTTAGGCATTTGAACGGGCACATATCACTGTAATTTCCCGGCAGGAAGAAGAATTAAGCAAAGTCTCAGCCACCCACCGGGAACCAGTATAGGTCCTGAACCAAAATTTTGGACTTGCGGTCAGCTCACCAAAAACGAGTTGAAAAATGGAGCTCAGGGGCACAGCAATTCACAAACTGGCCGAGTAATAAAGGACAACTATTGTCCAAAAATCTGTTGAGGGAAGGCAACAAGGCGGACTTGAAAGCGAGGCAGAATAGCAGGAAACAGATTTCAAGAGGTACGTTGGAATCGCCTTTAAAGCACAGGAAGAGGGGCACAACTTCGACAATGATACACTTGGCCAAAAAGGGCGTATGCATTTTCTCCTGAATATATTCAGGAGAAAACGCATATGCCCTTTTTGGCCAAGCAAGCAAGCGGACAATGCAAATCTGCACTACAAAGAAGTATCACTTCTCACTGGTCAAAAGGGACATCCACAAAATGTGTAAAAACCAGAAAGGCAGGACAGGCCCTGGAGAACAGGGAGCCTTGTTATGCTGATGGGCGGGATGTAAATTGCCAACTGCCTCTCTGGAGGAGTGCATTGTGTTCCCTAAAACAAGTAAACAACAGAGCTACAGAGCCAAGGGCACTTCCAGTCTGGGGAATATTCCTTGGGAAAACTGAAAATCAATAAGACAGAGCCACCCCAAAATTTAGGGCTGCACTGCTTACAAGGACCTCAACTTGGGTACACCTTAAATATCCCAGGAAATATAAAAATGGTTCAAAAAATTGTGGTACTTACGTACGATGGAATATCCCTCAGCCATGAAATCAATGTCATAAGACCACTAGCAGCAAAATGGGTGGATTCAGGTACGATGATTCTAAGTGAAATAAGTCACAGAGAAAAAGAAACTTATCATAAGATATCACTTATGAAGATCCTGTAAACATGGCTACAATTGAACTGAGTTAGGAAAGAGAACAGTGTCTCACAATTAGAAAACACTGTTATGCCTGCTTAAGGGGGAAGGACAGGTGGGGTGATGCATAAAACCAGAGTTTGATATAAGCACAGGTACCGTTCCAAAAACCAACTATGGAATAGACAAGACCTACACCTTCCTCAGTGAAAGGGACTCAAAACCCCATATTTCCTGCAGAGGAATATATCTGACTAGTAAGAATCTTAAAACCTATAGATTGATATGTCTCCATAGGGAATCAAGTGTGTCTAGACTGGCATAAACATGGCAGCGAGAATCAGCTCAAACCCACTATAAAAAGGAATTTCAAAAACAAAACAAAAAAACTGGGAAATTCTTTACAATTCCTTCAGGGTCTCTGATGAAACCTGGAATGACCCTATTTACAACGACAGCTGGATGTGGCATAAGGCTGGACACTTGGGACTGAGAGGATTGGTGAGATTGGGTGAGCAAATGCAGACCCTTTAAAGCAATAATGCATGGCACCCATTCAATGGGTCCCAACTCTCCAGGTTGAAGGGAATATTACTACAGTTATAACATGAATCGGAATCCTAGAGAACGGACACACTGTGAATACGAAAGGTTTCTAAAACTCAACGAATAGTCCCTCTCCTGGTGCTCCGGTTTAACTTTCCATCTGCTTTACTATCAACCTCCCAACTTGGAGAGACAGCCCCTTTAACCTCCTGGTTCGCACAGGTTTCCAATTTGGCAGAGGATGAAAGGGAAGAGGGAGAACCAATGAGAGAGTAGTTGTTAGGCATTTGGACGGGCACATATCACTGTAATTTCCCGGCAGGGAGAAGAATTAACCAAAGTCTCAGCCACCCATCGGGAACCAGAATAGGTCCTGAACCAAAATTTTGGACTTGCGGTCAGCTCACCAAAAACGAGTTGAAAAATGGAGCTCAGGGGCACAGCAATTCACAAACTGGCCGAGTAATAAAGGACAACTATCGTCCAAAAATCTGTTGAGGGAAGGCAACGAGGCGGACTTGAAAGCGAGGCAGAATAGCAGGAAACAGATTTCAAGAGGTACGTTGGAATCGCCTTTAAAGCACAGGAAGAGGGGCACAACTTCGACAATGATGCACTTGGCCAAAAAGGGCGTATGTGTTTTCTCCTGAATATATTCAGGAGAAAACGCATACGCCCTTTTTGGCCAAGCAAGCAAGCGGGCAATGCAAATCTGCACTACAAAGAAGTATCACTTCCCACCGGTCAAAAGGGACATCCACAAAATGTGTAAAAACCAGAAAGGCAAGACAGGCCCTGGAGAACAGGGAGCCTTGTTATGCTGATGGGCGGGATTTAAATTGCCAACTGCCTCTCTGGAGGAGTGCATTGTGTTCCCTAAAACAAGTAAAGAACAGAGCTACAGAGCCAAGGGCACTTCCAGTCTAGGGAATATACCTTGGGAAAACTGAAAATCAATAAGACAGAGCCACCCCAAAATTTAGGGCTGCACAGCTTACAAGGACCTCAACTTGGGTACACCTTAAATATCCCAGGAAATATAAAAATGGTTCAAAAAAGTGTGGTACTTACGTACGATGGAATATCCCTCAGCCATGAAATCAATGTCATAAGACCAGTAGCAGCAAAATGGGTAGATTCAGGTACGATGATTCTAAGTGAAATAAGTCACAGAGAAAGAAACTTATCATAAGATATCACTTATGAAGATCCTGTAAACATGGCTACACTTGAACTGACTTAGGAAAGAGAACAGTGTCTCACATTTAGAAAACACTCTTATGCCTGCTTAAGGGGGAAGGAGAGGTGGGGTGATGCATAAACCCAGAGTTTGATATAAGCACAGGTACCATTCCAGAAACCAACTATGGAATAGACAAGACCTACACCTTCCTCATTGAAAGGGACTCAAAACCCCATATTTCCCGCAGAGGAATATATCTGACTAGTAAGAATCTTAAAACCTATGTATTGATATGTCTCCGTAAGGGAATCAAGTGTGTCTAGACTGACATAAACATGGCAGCGAGAATCAGCTCAAACCCACTATAAAAAGGAATTTCAAAAACAAAACAAAAAACTGGGAAATTCTTTTCAATTCCTTCAGGGTCTCTGATGAACCCTGGAATGACCCTATCTACAACGACAGCTGGATGTGGCATAAGGCTGGACACTTGGGACTGAGACGATTGGTGAGATTTGGTGAGCAAATGCAGACCCTTTAAAGCAATAATGCATGTCACCCATTCCATGGGTCCCAACTCTCCAGGTTGAAGGGAATATTACTACAGTTATAACATGTACCGGAAACCTAGAGAACGGACACACTGTAAATACGAAAGGTTTCTAAAACTCAACGAATAGTCCCTCTCCTGATGCTCCGGTTTGACTTTCCATCTGCTTTACTATCAACCTCCCAACTTGGAGAGACAGCCCCTTTAACCTCCTGGTTCGCACAGGTTGCCAATTTGGCAGAGGATGAAAGGGAAGAGGGAGAACCAATGAGAGAGTAGCTGTTAGGCATTTGGACGGGCACATATCACTGTAATTTCCCGGCAGGAAGAAGAATTAAGCAAAGTCTCAGCCACCCACCGGGAACCAGTATAGGTCCTGAACCAAAATTTTGGACTTGCGGTCAGCTCACCAAAAACGAGTTGAAAAATGGAGCTCAGGGGCACAGCAATTCACAAACTGGCCGAGTAATAAAGGACAACTATCATCCAAAAATCTGTTGAGGGAAGGCAACGAGGCGGACTTGAAAGCGAGGCAGAATAGCAGGAAACAGATTTCAAGAGGTACGTTGGAATCGCCTTTAAAGCACAGGAAGAGGGGCACAACTTCGACAATGATGCACTTGGCCAAAAAGGGCGTATGCGTTTTCTCCTGAATATATTCAGGAGAAAACGCATACGCCCTTTTTGGCCAAGCAAGAAAGCGGGCAATGCAAATCTGCACTACAAAGAAGTATCACTTCCCACCGGTCAAAAGGGACATCCACAAAATGTGTAAAAACCAGAAAGGCAAGACAGGCTCTGGAGAAGAGGGAGCCTTTTTATGCTGATGGGCGGGATGTAAATGGCCAACTGCCTCTCTGGAGGAGTGTATTGTGTTCCCTAAAACAAGTAAAGAACAGAGCTACAGAGCCAAGGGCACTTCCAGTCTAGGGAATATTCCTTGGGAAAACTGAAAATCAATAAGACAGAGCCACCCCAAAATTTAGGGCTGCACTGCTTACAAGGACCTCAACTTGGGTACACCTTAAATATCCCAGGAAATATAAATGGTTCAAAAAATTGTGGTACTTACGTACGATGGAATATCCCTCAGCCATGAAATCAATGTCATAAGACCAGTAGCAGCAAAATGGGTAGATTCAGGTACGATGATTCCAAGTGAAATAAGTCACACAGAAAAAGAAACTTATCATAAGATATCACTTATGAAGATCCTGTAAACATGGCTACACTTGAACTGAGTTAGGAAAGAGAACAGTGTCTCACATTTAGAAAACACTCTTATGCCTGCTTAAGGGGGAAGGAGATGTGGGGTGATGCATAAAACCAGAGTTTGATATAAGCACAGGTACCGCTCCAAAAACCAACTATTGAATAGACAAGCCCTACACATTCCTCAGTGAAAGGGACTCAAAACCCCATATTTCCCGCAGAGGAATATCTCTGACTAGTAAGAATCTTAAAACCTATGTATTGATATGTCTCCGTAAGGGAATCAAGTGTGTCTAGACTGGCATAAACTTGGCAGCGAGAATCAGCTCAAACCCACTATAAAAAGGAATTTCAAAAACAAAACAAAAAAACTGGGAAATTCTTTAGAATTCCTTCAGGGTCTCTGATGAAACCTGGAATGACCCTATCTACAACGACAGCTGGATGTGGCATAAGGCTGGACACTTGGGACTGAGAGGATTGGTGAGATTTGGTGAGCAAATGCAGACCCTTTAAAGCAATAATGTATGGCACCCATTCCATGGGTCCCAACTCTCCAGGTTGAAGGGAATATTACTACAGTTATAACATGTACGGGAAACCTACAGAACGGACACACTGTGAATACGAAAGGTTTCTAAAACTCAACGAATAGTCCCTCTCCTGGTGCTCCGGTTTGACTTTCCATCTGCTTTACTATCAACCTCCCAACTTGGAGAGACAGCCCCTTTAACCTCCTGGTTCGCACAGGTTTCCAATTTGGCAGAGGATGAAAGGGAAAAGGGATACCAAAGAGAGAGTAGCTGTTAGGCATTTGGACGGGCACATATCACTCTAACTTCCCAGCAGGAAGAAGAATTAACCAAAGTCTCAGCCACCCACCGGGAACCAGTATAGGTCCTGAACCAAAATTTTGGACTTGCGGTCACCTCACCAAAAACGAGTTGAAAAATGGAGCTCAGGGGCACAGCAATTCACAAACTGGCTGAGTAATAAAGGACAACTGTCGTCCAAAAATCTGTTGAGGGAAGGCAACGAGGCGGACTTGAAAGCGAGGCAGAATAGCAGGAAACAGATTTCAAGAGGTACGTTGGAATCGCCTTTAAAGCACAGGAAGAGGGGCACAACTTCGACAATGATGCACTTGGCCAAAAAGGGCGTATGCAGTTTCTCCTAAATATATTCAGGAGAAAACGCATACGCCCTTTTTGGCCAAGCAAGCAAGCGGGCAATGCAAATCTGCACTACAAAGAAGTATCACTTCCCACCGGTCAAAAGGGACATCCACAAAATGTGTAAAAACCAGAAAGGCAAGACAGGCCCTGGAGAACAGGGAGCCTTGTTATGCTGATGGGCGGGATGTAAATTGCCAACTGCCTCTCTGGAGGAGTGCATTGTGTTCCCTAAAACAAGTAAACAACAGAGCTACAGAGCCAAGGGCACTTCCAGTCTAGGGAATATTCCTTGGGAAAACTGAAAATCAATAAGACAGAGCCACCCAAACATTTAGGGCTGCACTGCTTACAAGGACCTCAACTTGGGTACACCATAAATATCCCAGGAAATATAAAAATGGTTCAAAAAATTGTGGTACTTACGTACGATGGAATATCCCTCAGCCATGAAATCAATGTCATAAGACCAGTAGCAGCAAAATGGGTGGATTCAGGTACGATGATTCTAAGTGAAATAAGTCACACAGAAAAAGAAACTTATCATAAGATATCACTTATGAAGATCCTGTAAACATGGCTATACTTGAACTGAGTTAGGAAAGAGAACAGTGTCTCACATTTAGAAAACACTCTTATGCCTGCTTAAGGGGGAAGGAGAGGTGGGATGATGCATAAAACCAGAGTTTGATATAAGCACAGGTACCGTTCCAAAAACCAACTATGGAATAGACAAGACCTAAACCTTCCTCAGTGAAAGGGACTCAAAACCCCATATTTCCCGCAGAGGAATATATCTGACTAGTAAGAATCTTAAAACCTATGGATTGATATGTCTCCGTAAGGGAATCAAGTGTGTCTAGACTGGCATAAACATGGCAGCGAGAATCAGCTCAAACCCACTATAAAAAGGAATTTCAAAAACAAAACAAAAAAACTGGGAAATTCTTTACAATTCCTTCAGGGTCTATGATGAAACCTGGAATGACCCTATTTACAACGACAGCCGGATGTGGCATAAGGCTGGAAACTTGGGACTGAGAGGATTGGTGAGATTGGGTGAGCAAATGCAGACCCTTTAAAGCAATAATGTATGGCACACATTCCATGGGTCCCAACTCTCCAGGTTGAAGGGAATATTACTACAGTTATAACATGTACGGGAAACCTACAGAACGGACACACTGTGAATACGAAAGGTTTCTAAAACTCAACGAATAGTCCCTCTCCTGGTGCTCCTGTTTGACTTTCCATCTGCTTTACTATCAACCTCCCAACTTGGAGAGACAGCCCCTTTAACTTCCTGGTTCGCACAGGTTTCCAATTTGGCAGAGGATGAAAGGGAAAAGGGATACCAAAGAGAGAGTAGCTGTTAGGCATTTGGACGGGCACATATCACTCTAACTTCCCAGCAGGAAGAAGAATTAACCAAAGTCTCAGCCACCCATCGGGAACCAGTATAGGTCCTGAACCAAAATTTTGGACTTGCGGTCACCTCACCAAAAACGAGTTGAAAAATGGAGCTCAGGGGCACAGCAATTCACAAACTGGCTGAGTAATAAAGGACAACTGTCGTCCAAAAATCTGTTGAGGGAAGGCAATGAGGCATACTTGAAAGCGAGGCAGAATAGCAGGAAACAGATTTCAAGAGGTACGTTGGAATCGCCTTTAAAGCACAGGAAGAGGGGCACAACTTCGACAATGATGCACTTGGCCAAAAAGGGTGTATGCATTTTCTCCTAAATATATTCAGGAGAAAATGCATACGCCATTTTTGGCCAAGCAAGCAAGCGGGCAATGCAAATCTGCACTACAAAGAAGTATCACTTCCCACTGGTCAAAAGGGACATCCACAAAATGTGTAAGAACAAGAAAGGCAAGACAGGCCCTGGAGAACAGGGAGCCTTGTTATGCTGATAGGCGGGATGTAAATTGCCAACTGCCTCTCTGGAGGAGTGCATTGTGTTCCCTAAAACAAGTAAACAACAGAGCTACAGAGCCAAGGGCACTTCCAGTCTAGGGAATATTCCTTGGGAAAACTGAAAATCAATAAGACAGAGCCACCCAAAAATTTAGGGCTGCACTGCTTACAAGGACCTCAACTTGGGTACACCATAAATATCCCAGGAAATATAAAAATGGTTCAAAAAATTGTGGTACTTACGTACGATGGAATATCCCTCAGCCATGAAATCAATGTCATAAGACCAGTAGCAGCAAAATGGGTGGATTCAGGTACGATGATTCTAAGTGAAATAAGTCACACAGAAAAAGAAACTTATCATAAGATATCACTTATGAAGATCCTGTAAACATGGCTACACTTGAACTGAGTTAGGAAAGAGAACAGTGTCTCACATTTAGAAAACACTCTTATGCCTGCTTAAGGGGGAAGGAGAGGTGGGGTGATGCATAAAACCAGAGTTTGATATAAGCACAGGTACCGTTCCAAACACCAACTATGGAATAGACAAGACCTACACCTTCCACAGTGAAAGGGACTCAAAACCCCATATTTCCCGCAGAGGAATATATCTGACTAGTAAGAATCTTAAAACCTATGGATTGATATGTCTCCGTAAGGGAATCAAGTGTGTCTAGACTGGCATAAAAATGGCAGTGAGAATCAGCTCAAGCCCACTATAAAAAGGAATTTCAAAACAAAACAAAAAAACTGGGAAATTCTTTACAATTCCTTCAGGGTCTCTGATGAAACCTGGAATGACCCTATTTACAACGACAGCTGGATGTGGCATAAGGCTGGAAACGTGGGACTGAGACGATTGGTGAGATTGGGTGAGCAAATGCAGACCCTTTAAAGCAATAATGCATGGCACCCATTCCATGGGTCCCAACTCTCCAGGTTGAAGGACATATTACTAGAGTTATAACATGTACCAGAAACCTAGAGAACGGACACACTGTGAATACGAAAGGTTTCTAAAACTCAACGAATAGTCCCTCTCCTGGTGCTCCGGTTTGACTTTCCATCTGCTTTACTATCAACCTCCCAACTTGGAGAGACAGCCCCTTTAACCTCCTGGTTCGCACAGGTTTCCAATTTGGCAGAGGATGAAAGGGAAGAGGGAGAACCAATGAGAGAGTAGCTGTTAGGCATTTGGACGGGCACATATCACTCTAACTTCCCGGCAGGAAGAAGAATTAACCAAAGTCTCAGCCACCCACTGGGAACCAGTATCGGTCCTGAACCAAAATTTTGGACTTGCGGTCACCTCACCAAAAACGAGTTGAAAAATGGAGCTCAGGGGCACAGCAATTCACAAACTGGCCGAGTAATAAAGGACAACTATCGTCCAAAAATCTGTTGAGGGAAGGCAACGAGGCGGACTTGAAAGCGAGGCAGAATAGCAGGAAACAGATTTCAAGAGGTACGTTGGAATCGCCTTTAAAGCACAGGAAGAGGGGCACAACTTCGACAATGATGCACTTGGCCAAAAAGGGCGTACGCATTTTCTCCTAAATATATTCAGGAGAAAACGCATAGGCCCTTTTTGGCCAAGCAAGCAAGCGGGAAAGGCAAATCTGCACTACAAAGAAGTATCACTTCCCTCCGGTCAAAAGGGACATCCACAAAATGTGTAAAAACCGGAAAGGCAAGACAGGCCCTGGAGAACAGGGAGCCTTGTTATGCTGATGGGCGGGATGTAAATTGCCAACTGCCTCTCTGGAGGAGTGCATTGTGTTCCCTAAAACAAGTAAAGAACAGTGCTACAGAGCCAAGGGCACTTCCATTCTAGGGAATATACCTTGGGAAAACTGAAAATCAATAAGACAGAGCCACCCCAAAATTTAGGGCTGCACTGCTTACAAGGACCTCAACTTGAGTACACCTTAAATATCCCAGGAAATATAAAAATGGTTCAAAAAATTGTGGTACTTACGTACGATGGAATATCCCTCAGCCATGAAATCAATGTCATAAGACCAGTAGCAGCAAAATGGGTGGATTCAGGTACGATGATTCTAAGTTAAATAAGTCGCACAGAAAAAGAAACTTATCATAAGATATCACTTATGAAGATCCTGTAAACATGGCTACACTTGAACTGAGTTAGGAAAGAGAAGAATGTCTCACATTTAGAAAACACTCTTATGCCTGCTTAATGGGGAAGGAGAGGTGGGGTGATGCATAAAACCAGAGTTTGATATAAGCACAGGTACCCTTCCAAAAACCAACTATGGAATATACAAGACCTACACCTTCCTCAGTGAAAGGGACTCAAAACCCCATATTTCCCGCAGAGGAATATATCTGACTAGTAAGAATCTTAAAACCTATGTATTGATATGTCTCCGTAAGGGAATCAAGTGTGTCTAGACTGGCATAAACATGGCAGCGAGAATCACCTCAAACCCACTATAAAAAGGAATTTCAAATACAAAACAAAAAAACTGGGAAATTCTTTACAATTCCTTCAGGGTCTCTGATGAAACCTGGAATGACCCTATCTACAACGACAGCTGGATGTGGCATAAGGCTGGACACTTGGGACTGAGATAATTGGTGAGATTGGGTGAGCAAATGCAGACCCTTTAAAACAATAATGCATGGCACCCATTCCATGGGTCCCAACTCTCCAGGTTGAAGGGAATATTACTACAGTTATAAAATGTACGAGAAACCTAGAGAATGGACACACTGTGAATATGAAAGGTTTCTAAAACTCAACGAATAGTCCCTCTCCTGGTACCCCGGTTTGACTTTCCATCTGCTTTACTATCAATCTCCCAACTTGGAGAGACAGCCCCTTCAACCTCCTGGTTCACACAGGTTTCCAATTTGGCAGAGGATGAAAGGGAAGAGGGAGAACCAATGAGAGAGTAGCTGTTAGGTATTTGGTCGGGCACATATCACTCTAACTTCCCGGCAGGAAGAAGAATTAACCAAAGTCTCAGCCACCCACCGGGAACCAGTATAGGTCCTGAACCAAAATTTTGGACTTGCGGTCAGCTCACCAAAAACGAGTTGAAAAATGGAGCTCAGGGGCACAGCAATTCACAAACTGGCAGAGTAATAAAGGACAACTATCGTCCAAAAACCTGTTGAGGGAAGGCAACGAGGCAGACTTGAAAGCGAGGCAGAATAGCAGGAAACAGATATCAAGAGGTACGTTGGAATCGCCTTTAAAGCACAGGAAGAGGGGCACAACTTCGACAATGATGCACTTGGCCAAAAAGGGTGTATGCGTTTTCTCCTGAATATATTCAGGAGAAAACGCATACACCCTTTTTGGCCAAGCAAGCAAGCGGGCAATGCAAATCTGCACTACAAAGAAGTATCACTTCCCACCGGTCAAAAGGGACATCCACAAAATGTGTAAAAACCAGAAAGGCAAGACAGGCCCTGGAGAACAGGGAGCCTTGTTATGCTGATGGGCGGGATGTAAATTGCCAACTGCCTCTCTGGGGAGTGCATTGTGTTCCCTAAAACAAGTAAACAACAGAGCTACAAAGCCAAGGGCACTTCCAGTCTAGGGAATATTCCTTGGGAAAACTGAAAATCAATAAGACAGAGCCACCCCAAAATTTAGGGCTGCACTGCTTACAAGGACCTCAACTTGGGTACACCTTAAATATCCCAGGAAATATAAATGGTTCAAAAAATTGTGGTACTTACGTACGATGGAATATCCCTCAGCCATGAAATCAATGTCATAAGACCAGTAGCAGCAAAATGGGTAGATTCAGGTACGATGATTCCAAGTGAAATAAGTCACACAGAAAAAGTAACTTATCATAAGATATCACTTATGAAGATCCTGTAAACATGGCTACACTTGAACTGAGTTAGGAAAGAGAACAGTGTCTCACATTTAGAAAACACACTTATGCCTGCTTAAGGGGGAAGGAGATGTGGGGTGATGCATAAAACCAGAGTTTGATATAAGCACAGGTACCGCTCCAAAAACCAACTATGGAATAGACAAGCCCTACACATTCCTCAGTGAAAGGGACTCAAAACCCCATATTTCCCGCAGAGGAATATCTCTGACTAGTAAGAATCTTAAAACCTATGTATTGATATGTCTCCGTAAGGGAATCAAGTGTGTCTAGACTGGCATAAACTTGGCAGCGAGAATCAGCTCAAACCCACTATAAAAAGGAATTTCAAAAACAAAACAAAAAAACTGGGAAATTCTTTAGAATTCCTTCAGGGTCTCTGATGAAACCTGGAATGACCCTATCTACAACGACAGCTGGATGTGGCATAAGGCTGGACACTTGGGACTGAGAGGATTGGTGAGATTTGGTGAGCAAATGCAGACCCTTTAAAGCAATAATGTATGGCACCCATTCCATGGGTCCCAACTCTCCAGGTTGAAGGGAATATTACTACAGTTATAACATGTACGGGAAACCTACAGAACGGACACACTGTGAATACGAAAGGTTTCTAAAACTCAACGAATAGTCCCTCTCCTGGTGCTCCGGTTTGACTTTCCATCTGCTTTACTATCAACCTCCCAACTTGGAGAGACAGCCCCTTTAACCTCCTGGTTCGCACAGGTTTCCAATTTGGCAGAGGATGAAAGGGAAAAGGGATACCAAAGAGAGAGTAGCTGTTAGGCATTTGGACGGGCACATATCACTCTAACTTCCCAGCAGGAAGAAGAATTAACCAAAGTCTCAGCCACCCACCGGGAACCAGTATAGGTCCTGAACCAAAATTTTGGACTTGCGGTCACCTCACCAAAAACGAGTTGAAAAATGGAGCTCAGGGGCACAGCAATTCACAAACTGGCTGAGTAATAAAGGACAACTGTCGTCCAAAAATCTGTTGAGGGAAGGCAACGAGGCGGACTTGAAAGCGAGGCAGAATAGCAGGAAACAGATTTCAAGAGGTACGTTGGAATCGCCTTTAAAGCACAGGAAGAGGGGCACAACTTCGACAATGATGCACTTGGCCAAAAAGGGTGTATGCGTTTTCTCCTGAATATATTCAGGAGAAAACGCATACACCCTTTTTGGCCAAGCAAGCAAGCGGGCAATGCAAATCTGCACTACAAAGAAGTATCACTTCCCACCGGTCAAAAGGGACATCCACAAAATGTGTAAAAACCAGAAAGGCAAGACAGGCCCTGGAGAACAGGGAGCCTTGTTATGCTGATGGGCGGGATGTAAATTGCCAACTGCCTCTCTGGAGGAGTGCATTGTGTTCCCTAAAACAAGTAAAGAACAGAGCTACAGAGCCAAGGGCACTTCCAGATTAGGGAATATACCTTGGGAAAACTGAAAATCAATAAGACAGAGCCACCCCAAAATTTAGGGCTGCACTTCTTACAAGGACCTCAACTTGGGTACACCTTAAATATCCCAGGAAATATAAAAATGGTTCAAAAAATTGTGGTACTTACGTACGATGGAATATCCCTCAGCCATGAAATCAATGTCATAAGACCAGTAGCAGCAAAATGGGTAGACTCATGTACGATGATTCTAAGTGAAATAAGTCACAGAGAAAAAGACACTTATCATAAGATATCACTTATGAAGATCCTGTAAACATGGCTACACTTGAACTGAGTTAGGAAAGAGAACAGTGTCTCACATTTAGAAAACACTCTTATGCCTGCTTAAGGGGGAAGGAGAGGTGGGGTGATGCATAAAACCAGAGTTTGATATAAGCACAGGTACCGTTCCAAAAACCAACTATGGAATAGACAAGACCTACACCTTCCTCAGTGAAAGGGACTCAAAACCCCATATTTCCCGCAGAGGAATATCTCTGACTAGTAAGAATCTTAAAACCTATGTATTCATATGTCTCCGTAAGGGAATCAAGTGTGTCTAGACTGGCATAAACATGGCAGTGAGAATCAGCTCAAACCCACTATAAAAAGGAATTTCAAAAACAAAACAAAAAAACTGGGAAATTCTTTACAATTCCTTCAGGGTCTCTGATGAAACTTGGAATGACCCTATCTACAACGACAGCTGGATGTGGCATAAGGCTGGGCACTTGGGACTGAGAGGATTGGTGAGATTTGGTGAGCAAATGCAGACCCTTTAAAGCAATAATGCATGGCACCCATTCCATGGTTCCCAACTTTCCAGGTTGAAGGGAATATTACTACAGTTATAACATGTACGGGAAACCTAGAGAACGGACACACTGTGAATACGAAAGGTTTCTAAAACTCAACGAATAGTCCCTCTCCTGGTGCTCCGGTTTGACTTTCCATCTGCTTTACTATCAATCTCCCAACTTGGAGAGACAGCCCCTTTAACCTCCTGGTTCGCACAGGTTTCCAATTTGGCAGAGGATGAAAGGGAAGAGGGAGAACCAATGAGAGAGTAGCTGTTAGGCATTTGGACGGGCACATATCACTCTAACTTCCCGGCAGGAAGAAGAATTAACCAAAGTCTCAGCCACCCACCGGGAACCAGTATCGGTCCTGAACCAAAATTTTGGACTTGCGGTCACCTCACCAAAAACGAGTTGAAAAATGGAGCTCAGGGGCACAGCAATTCACAAACTGGCCGAGTAATAAAGGACAACTATCGTCCAAAAATCTGTTGAGGGAAGGCAACGAGGCGGACTTGAAAGCGAGGCAGAATAGCAGGAAACAGATTTCAAGAGGTACGTTGGAATCGCCTTTAAAGCACAGGAAGAGGGGCACAACTTCGACAATGATGCACTTGGCCAAAAAGGGCGTACGCATTTTCTCCTAAATATATTCAGGAGAAAACGCATAGGCCCTTTTTGGCCAAGCAAGCAAGCGGGAAAGGCAAATCTGCACTACAAAGAAGTATCACTTCCCTCCGGTCAAAAGGGACATCCACAAAATGTGTAAAAACCGGAAAGGCAAGACAGGCCCTGGAGAACAGGGAGCCTTGTTATGCTGATGGGCGGGATGTAAATTGCCAACTGCCTCTCTGGAGGAGTGCATTGTGTTCCCTAAAACAAGTAAACAACAGAGCTACAGAGCCAAGGGCACTTCCAGTCTAGGGAATATTCCTTGGGAAAACTGAAAATCAATAAGACAGAGCCACCCCAAAATTTAGGGCTGCACTGCTTACAAGGACCTCAACATGGGTACACCATAAATATCCCAGGAAATATAAAAATGGTTCAAAAAATTGTGGTACTTACGTACGATGGAATATCCCTCAGCCATCAAATCAATGTCATAAGACCAGTAGCAGCAAAATGGGTGGATTCAGGTACGATGATTCTAAGTGAAATAAGTCACACAGAAAAAGAAACTTATCATAAGATATCACTTATGAAGATCCTGTAAACATGGCTACACTTGAACTGAGTTAGGAAAGAGAACAGTGTCTCACATTTAGAAAACACTCTTATGCCTGCTTAAGGGGGAAAGAGAGGTGGGATGATGCATAAAACCAGAGTTTGATATAAGCACAGGTACCGTTCCAAAAACCAACTATGGAATAGACAAGACCTACACCTTCCTCAGTGAAAGGGACTCAAAACCCCATATTTCCCGCAGAGGAATATATCTGACTAGTAAAAATCTTAAAACCTATGTATTGATATGTCTCCGTAAGGGAATCAAGTGTGTCTAGACTGGCATAAACATGGCAGCGAGAATCAGCTCAAACTCACTATAAAAAGGAATTTCAAAAACAAAACCAAAAAACTGGGAAATTCTTTACAATTCCTTCAGGGTCTATGATGAAATCTGGAATGACCCTATTTACAATGACAGCCGGATGTGGCATAAGGCTGGAAACTTGGGACTGAGAGGATTGGTGAGATTGGGTGAGCAAATGCAGACCCTTTAAAGCAATAATGCATGGCACCCATTCCATGGGTCCCAACTCTCCAGGTTGAAGGGAATATTACTACAGTTATAACATGTACCAGAAACCTAGAGAACGGACACACTGTGAATACGAAAGGTTTCTAAAACTCAACGAATAATCCCTCTCCTGGTGCTCCGGTTTGACTTTCCATCTGCTTTACTATCAACCTCCCAACTTGGAGAGACAGCCCCTTTAACCTCCTGGTTCGCACAGGTTGCCAATTTGGCAGAGGATGAAAGTGAGGAGGGAGAACCAATGAGAGAGTAGCAGTTAGGCATTTGGACAGGCAAATATCACTGTAATTTCCCGGCAGGAAGAAGAATTAACCAAAGTCTCAGCCACCCCCGGGAACCAGCAAAGGTCCTGAACCAAAATTTTGGACTTGCGGTCAGCTCACCAAAAACGAGTTGAAAAATGGAGCTCAGGGGCACAGCAATTCACAAACTGTCCGAGTAATAAAGGACAACTATCATCCAAAAATCTGTTGAGGGAAGGCAATGAGGCGGACTTGAAAGCGAGGCAGACTAGCAGGAAACAGATTTCAAGAGGTACATTGGAATCGCCTTTAAAGCACAGGAAGAGGGGCACAACTTCGACAATGATGCACTTGGCCAAAAAGGGCGTATGCGTTTTCTCCTGAATATATTCAGGAGAAAACGCATACGCCCTTTTTGGCCAAGCAAGCAAGCGGGCAATGCAAATCTGCACTACAAAGAAGTATCACTTCCCACCGGTCAAAAGGGCCATCCACAAAATGTGTAAAAACCAGAAAGGCAAGACAGGCCCTGGAGAACAGGGAGCCTAGTTATGCTGATGGGCGTGATGTAATTTGCCAACTGCCTCTCTGGATGAGTGCATTGTGTTCCCTAAAACAAGTAAAGAACAGAGCTACAGAGCCAAGGCCACTTCCAGTCTAGGGAATATTCCTTGGGAAACCTTAAAATCAATAAGACAGAACCACCCCAAAATTTAGGGCTGCACTGCTTACAAGGACCTCAGCTTGGGTACACCTTAAATATCCCAGGAAATATAAAAATGGTTCAAAAAATTGTGGTACTTACGTACGATGGAATATCCCTCAGCCATGAAATCAATGTCATAAGACCAGTAGCAGCAAAATGGGTGGATTCAGGTACGATGATTCTAAGTGAAATAAGTCACACAGAAAAAGAAACTTATCATAAGATATCACCTATGAAGATCCTGTAAACATGGCTACACTTGAACTGAGTTAGGAAAGAGAACAGTGTCTCACATTTAGAAAAAACTCCTATGTCTGCTTAAGGGGGAAGGACAGGTGGGGTGATGCATAAAACCAGAGTTTGATATAAGCACAGGTACCGTTCCGAACACCAACTATGGAATAGACAAGACCTACACCTTCCTCAGTGAAAGGGACTCAAAACGCCATATTTCCCGCAGAGGAATATATCTGACTAGTAAGAATCTTAAAACCTATGGATTGATATGTCTCCGTAAGGGAATCAAGTGTGTCTAGACTGGCATAAACATGGCAGTGAGAATCAGCTCAAGCCCACTATAAAAAGGAATTTCAAAAACAAAACAAAAAAACTGGGAAATTCTTTACAATTCCTTCAGGGTCTCTGATGAAACCTGGAATGACCCTATTTACAACGACAGCTGTATGTGGCATAAGGCTGGAAACGTGGGACTGAGACGATTGGTGAGATTGGGTGAGCAAATGCAGACACTTTAAAGCAATAATGCATGGCACCCATTCAATGGGTCCCAACTCTCCAGGTTGAAGGGAATATTACTACAGTTATAACATGTACCGGAAACCTAGAGAACGGACACACTGTGAATACGAAAGGTTTCTAAAACTCAACGAATAGGCCCTCTCCTGGTGCTCCGGTTCTACTTTCCATCTGCTTTACTATCAACCTCCCAACTTGGAGAGACAGCCCCTTTAACCTCCTGGTTCGCACAGGTTTCCAATTCGGCAGAGGATGAAAGGGAAGAGGGAGAACCAATGAGAGAGTAGCTGTTAGGCATTTGGACGGGCACATATCACTCTAACTTCCCGGCAGGAAGAAGAATTAACCAAAGTCTCAGCCACCCACCGGGAACCAGTATAGGTCCTGAACCAAAATTTTGGACTTGCGGTCAGCTCACCAAAAACGAGTTGAAAAATGGAGCTCAGGGGCACAGCAATTCACAAACTGGCCGAGTAATAAAGGACAACTATCGTCCAAAAATCTGTTGAGGGAAGGCAACGAGGCGGACTTGAAAGCGAGGCAGAATAGCAGGAAACAGATTTCAAGAGGTACGTTGGAATCGGCTTTAAAGCACAGGAAGAGGGGCACAACTTCGACAATGATGCACTTGGCCAAAAAGGGTGTATGCGTTTTCTCCTGAATATATTCAGGAGAATTCGCATACGCCCTTTTTGGCAAGCAAGCAAGCGGGCAATGCAAATCTGCACTACAAAGAAGTATCACTTCCCACCGGTCAAAAGGGACATCCACAAAATGTGTAAAAACCAGAAAGGCAAGACAGGACCTGGAGAACAGGGAGCCTTGTTATGCTGATGGGCGGGATATAAATTGCCAACTGCCTCTCTGGGGAGTGCATTGTGTTCCCTAAAACAAGTAAACAACAGAGCTACAGAGCCAAGGGCACTTCCAGTCTAGGGAATATTACTTGGGAAAACTGAAAATCAATAAGACAGAGCCACCCCAAAATTTAGGGCTGCACTGCTTACAAGGACCTCAACTTGGGTACACCTTAAATATCCCAGGAAATATAAAAATGGTTCAAAAAATTGTGGTACTTACGTACGATGGAATATCCCTCAGCCATGAAATCAATGTCATAAGACCAGTAGCAGCAAAATGGGTAGATTCAGGTACGATGATTCTAAGTGAAATAAGTCACACAGAAAAAGAAACTTATCATAAGATATCACTTATGAAGACCTTGTAAACATGGCTACACTTGAACTGAGTTAGGAAAGAGAACAGTGTCTCACATTTAGAAAACACACTTATGCCTGCTTAAGGGGGAAGGAGAGGTGGGGTGATGCATAAAACCAGAGTTTGATATAAGCACAGGTACCGCTCCAAAAACCAACTATGGAATAGACAAGACCTACACCTTCCACAGTGAAAGGGACTCAAAACCCCATATTTCCCGCAGAGGAATATATCTGACTAGTAAGAATCTTAAAACCTATGGATTGATATGTCTCCGTAAGGGAATCAAGTGTGTCTAGACTGGCATAAAAATGGCAGTGAGAATCAGCTCAAGCCCACTATAAAAAGGAATTTCAAAACAAAACAAAAAAACTGGGAAATTCTTTACAATTCCTTCAGGGTCTCTGATGAAACCTGGAATGACCCTATTTACAACGACAGCTGGATGTGGCATAAGGCTGGAAACGTGGGACTGAGACGATTGGTGAGATTGGGTGAGCAAATGCAGACCCTTTAAAGCAATAATGCATGGCACCCATTCCATGGGTCCCAACTCTCCAGGTTGAAGGACATATTACTAGAGTTATAACATGTACCAGAAACCTAGAGAACGGACACACTGTGAATACGAAAGGTTTCTAAAACTCAACGAATAGTCCCTCTCCTGGTGCTCCGGTTTGACTTTCCATCTGCTTTACTATCAACCTCCCAACTTGGAGAGACAGCCCCTTTAACCTCCTGGTTCGCACAGGTTTCCAATTTGGCAGAGGATGAAAGGGAAGAGGGAGAACCAATGAGAGAGTAGCTGTTAGGCATTTGGACGGGCACATATCACTCTAACTTCCCGGCAGGAAGAAGAATTAACCAAAGTCTCAGCCACCCACTGGGAACCAGTATCGGTCCTGAACCAAAATTTTGGACTTGCGGTCACCTCACCAAAAACGAGTTGAAAAATGGAGCTCAGGGGCACAGCAATTCACAAACTGGCCGAGTAATAAAGGACAACTATCGTCCAAAAATCTGTTGAGGGAAGGCAACGAGGCGGACTTGAAAGCGAGGCAGAATAGCAGGAAACAGATTTCAAGAGGTACGTTGGAATCGCCTTTAAAGCACAGGAAGAGGGGCACAACTTCGACAATGATGCACTTGGCCAAAAAGGGCGTACGCATTTTCTCCTAAATATATTCAGGAGAAAACGCATAGGCCCTTTTTGGCCAAGCAAGCAAGCGGGAAAGGCAAATCTGCACTACAAAGAAGTATCACTTCCCTCCGGTCAAAAGGGACATCCACAAAATGTGTAAAAACCGGAAAGGCAAGACAGGCCCTGGAGAACAGGGAGCCTTGTTATGCTGATGGGCGGGATGTAAATTGCCAACTGCCTCTCTGGAGGAGTGCATTGTGTTCCCTAAAACAAGTAAAGAACAGTGCTACAGAGCCAAGGGCACTTCCATTCTAGGGAATATACCTTGGGAAAACTGAAAATCAATAAGACAGAGCCACCCCAAAATTTAGGGCTGCACTGCTTACAAGGACCTCAACTTGAGTACACCTTAAATATCCCAGGAAATATAAAAATGGTTCAAAAAATTGTGGTACTTACGTACGATGGAATATCCCTCAGCCATGAAATCAATGTCATAAGACCAGTAGCAGCAAAATGGGTGGATTCAGGTACGATGATTCTAAGTTAAATAAGTCGCACAGAAAAAGAAACTTATCATAAGATATCACTTATGAAGATCCTGTAAACATGGCTACACTTGAACTGAGTTAGGAAAGAGAAGAATGTCTCACATTTAGAAAACACTCTTATGCCTGCTTAATGGGGAAGGAGAGGTGGGGTGATGCATAAAACCAGAGTTTGATATAAGCACAGGTACCCTTCCAAAAACCAACTATGGAATATACAAGACCTACACCTTCCTCAGTGAAAGGGACTCAAAACCCCATATTTCCCGCAGAGGAATATATCTGACTAGTAAGAATCTTAAAACCTATGTATTGATATGTCTCCGTAAGGGAATCAAGTGTGTCTAGACTGGCATAAACATGGCAGCGAGAATCACCTCAAACCCACTATAAAAAGGAATTTCAAATACAAAACAAAAAAACTGGGAAATTCTTTACAATTCCTTCAGGGTCTCTGATGAAACCTGGAATGACCCTATCTACAACGACAGCTGGATGTGGCATAAGGCTGGACACTTGGGACTGAGATAATTGGTGAGATTGGGTGAGCAAATGCAGACCCTTTAAAACAATAATGCATGGCACCCATTCCATGGGTCCCAACTCTCCAGGTTGAAGGGAATATTACTACAGTTATAAAATGTACGAGAAACCTAGAGAATGGACACACTGTGAATATGAAAGGTTTCTAAAACTCAACGAATAGTCCCTCTCCTGGTACCCCGGTTTGACTTTCCATCTGCTTTACTATCAATCTCCCAACTTGGAGAGACAGCCCCTTCAACCTCCTGGTTCACACAGGTTTCCAATTTGGCAGAGGATGAAAGGGAAGAGGGAGAACCAATGAGAGAGTAGCTGTTAGGTATTTGGTCGGGCACATATCACTCTAACTTCCCGGCAGGAAGAAGAATTAACCAAAGTCTCAGCCACCCACCGGGAACCAGTATAGGTCCTGAACCAAAATTTTGGACTTGCGGTCAGCTCACCAAAAACGAGTTGAAAAATGGAGCTCAGGGGCACAGCAATTCACAAACTGGCAGAGTAATAAAGGACAACTATCGTCCAAAAACCTGTTGAGGGAAGGCAACGAGGCAGACTTGAAAGCGAGGCAGAATAGCAGGAAACAGATATCAAGAGGTACGTTGGAATCGCCTTTAAAGCACAGGAAGAGGGGCACAACTTCGACAATGATGCACTTGGCCAAAAAGGGTGTATGCGTTTTCTCCTGAATATATTCAGGAGAAAACGCATACACCCTTTTTGGCCAAGCAAGCAAGCGGGCAATGCAAATCTGCACTACAAAGAAGTATCACTTCCCACCGGTCAAAAGGGACATCCACAAAATGTGTAAAAACCAGAAAGGCAAGACAGGCCCTGGAGAACAGGGAGCCTTGTTATGCTGATGGGCGGGATGTAAATTGCCAACTGCCTCTCTGGGGAGTGCATTGTGTTCCCTAAAACAAGTAAACAACAGAGCTACAAAGCCAAGGGCACTTCCAGTCTAGGGAATATTCCTTGGGAAAACTGAAAATCAATAAGACAGAGCCACCCCAAAATTTAGGGCTGCACTGCTTACAAGGACCTCAACTTGGGTACACCTTAAATATCCCAGGAAATATAAATGGTTCAAAAAATTGTGGTACTTACGTACGATGGAATATCCCTCAGCCATGAAATCAATGTCATAAGACCAGTAGCAGCAAAATGGGTAGATTCAGGTACGATGATTCCAAGTGAAATAAGTCACACAGAAAAAGTAACTTATCATAAGATATCACTTATGAAGATCCTGTAAACATGGCTACACTTGAACTGAGTTAGGAAAGAGAACAGTGTCTCACATTTAGAAAACACTCTTATGCCTGCTTAAGGGGGAAGGAGATGTGGGGTGATGCATAAAACCAGAGTTTGATATAAGCACAGGTACCGCTCCAAAAACCAACTATGGAATAGACAAGCCCTACACATTCCTCAGTGAAAGGGACTCAAAACCCCATATTTCCCGCAGAGGAATATCTCTGACTAGTAAGAATCTTAAAACCTATGTATTGATATGTCTCCGTAAGGGAATCAAGTGTGTCTAGACTGGCATAAACTTGGCAGCGAGAATCAGCTCAAACCCACTATAAAAAGGAATTTCAAAAACAAAACAAAAAAACTGGGAAATTCTTTAGAATTCCTTCAGGGTCTCTGATGAAACCTGGAATGACCCTATCTACAACGACAGCTGGATGTGGCATAAGGCTGGACACTTGGGACTGAGAGGATTGGTGAGATTTGGTGAGCAAATGCAGACCCTTTAAAGCAATAATGTATGGCACCCATTCCATGGGTCCCAACTCTCCAGGTTGAAGGGAATATTACTACAGTTATAACATGTACGGGAAACCTACAGAACGGACACACTGTGAATACGAAAGGTTTCTAAAACTCAACGAATAGTCCCTCTCCTGGTGCTCCGGTTTGACTTTCCATCTGCTTTACTATCAACCTCCCAACTTGGAGAGACAGCCCCTTTAACCTCCTGGTTCGCACAGGTTTCCAATTTGGCAGAGGATGAAAGGGAAAAGGGATACCAAAGAGAGAGTAGCTGTTAGGCATTTGGACGGGCACATATCACTCTAACTTCCCAGCAGGAAGAAGAATTAACCAAAGTCTCAGCCACCCACCGGGAACCAGTATAGGTCCTGAACCAAAATTTTGGACTTGCGGTCACCTCACCAAAAACGAGTTGAAAAATGGAGCTCAGGGGCACAGCAATTCACAAACTGGCTGAGTAATAAAGGACAACTGTCGTCCAAAAATCTGTTGAGGGAAGGCAACGAGGCGGACTTGAAAGCGAGGCAGAATAGCAGGAAACAGATTTCAAGAGGTACGTTGGAATCGCCTTTAAAGCACAGGAAGAGGGGCACAACTTCGACAATGATGCACTTGGCCAAAAAGGGTGTATGCGTTTTCTCCTGAATATATTCAGGAGAAAACGCATACACCCTTTTTGGCCAAGCAAGCAAGCGGGCAATGCAAATCTGCACTACAAAGAAGTATCACTTCCCACCGGTCAAAAGGGACATCCACAAAATGTGTAAAAACCAGAAAGGCAAGACAGGCCCTGGAGAACAGGGAGCCTTGTTATGCTGATGGGCGGGATGTAAATTGCCAACTGCCTCTCTGGAGGAGTGCATTGTGTTCCCTAAAACAAGTAAAGAACAGAGCTACAGAGCCAAGGGCACTTCCAGATTAGGGAATATACCTTGGGAAAACTGAAAATCAATAAGACAGAGCCACCCCAAAATTTAGGGCTGCACTTCTTACAAGGACCTCAACTTGGGTACACCTTAAATATCCCAGGAAATATAAAAATGGTTCAAAAAATTGTGGTACTTACGTACGATGGAATATCCCTCAGCCATGAAATCAATGTCATAAGACCAGTAGCAGCAAAATGGGTAGACTCATGTACGATGATTCTAAGTGAAATAAGTCACAGAGAAAAAGACACTTATCATAAGATATCACTTATGAAGATCCTGTAAACATGGCTACACTTGAACTGAGTTAGGAAAGAGAACAGTGTCTCACATTTAGAAAACACTCTTATGCCTGCTTAAGGGGGAAGGAGAGGTGGGGTGATGCATAAAACCAGAGTTTGATATAAGCACAGGTACCGTTCCAAAAACCAACTATGGAATAGACAAGACCTACACCTTCCTCAGTGAAAGGGACTCAAAACCCCATATTTCCCGCAGAGGAATATCTCTGACTAGTAAGAATCTTAAAACCTATGTATTCATATGTCTCCGTAAGGGAATCAAGTGTGTCTAGACTGGCATAAACATGGCAGTGAGAATCAGCTCAAACCCACTATAAAAAGGAATTTCAAAAACAAAACAAAAAAACTGGGAAATTCTTTACAATTCCTTCAGGGTCTCTGATGAAACTTGGAATGACCCTATCTACAACGACAGCTGGATGTGGCATAAGGCTGGGCACTTGGGACTGAGAGGATTGGTGAGATTTGGTGAGCAAATGCAGACCCTTTAAAGCAATAATGCATGGCACCCATTCCATGGTTCCCAACTTTCCAGGTTGAAGGGAATATTACTACAGTTATAACATGTACGGGAAACCTAGAGAACGGACACACTGTGAATACGAAAGGTTTCTAAAACTCAACGAATAGTCCCTCTCCTGGTGCTCCGGTTTGACTTTCCATCTGCTTTACTATCAATCTCCCAACTTGGAGAGACAGCCCCTTTAACCTCCTGGTTCGCACAGGTTTCCAATTTGGCAGAGGATGAAAGGGAAGAGGGAGAACCAATGAGAGAGTAGCTGTTAGGCATTTGGACGGGCACATATCACTCTAACTTCCCGGCAGGAAGAAGAATTAACCAAAGTCTCAGCCACCCACCGGGAACCAGTATCGGTCCTGAACCAAAATTTTGGACTTGCGGTCACCTCACCAAAAACGAGTTGAAAAATGGAGCTCAGGGGCACAGCAATTCACAAACTGGCCGAGTAATAAAGGACAACTATCGTCCAAAAATCTGTTGAGGGAAGGCAACGAGGCGGACTTGAAAGCGAGGCAGAATAGCAGGAAACAGATTTCAAGAGGTACGTTGGAATCGCCTTTAAAGCACAGGAAGAGGGGCACAACTTCGACAATGATGCACTTGGCCAAAAAGGGCGTACGCATTTTCTCCTAAATATATTCAGGAGAAAACGCATAGGCCCTTTTTGGCCAAGCAAGCAAGCGGGAAAGGCAAATCTGCACTACAAAGAAGTATCACTTCCCTCCGGTCAAAAGGGACATCCACAAAATGTGTAAAAACCGGAAAGGCAAGACAGGCCCTGGAGAACAGGGAGCCTTGTTATGCTGATGGGCGGGATGTAAATTGCCAACTGCCTCTCTGGAGGAGTGCATTGTGTTCCCTAAAACAAGTAAACAACAGAGCTACAGAGCCAAGGGCACTTCCAGTCTAGGGAATATTCCTTGGGAAAACTGAAAATCAATAAGACAGAGCCACCCCAAAATTTAGGGCTGCACTGCTTACAAGGACCTCAACATGGGTACACCATAAATATCCCAGGAAATATAAAAATGGTTCAAAAAATTGTGGTACTTACGTACGATGGAATATCCCTCAGCCATCAAATCAATGTCATAAGACCAGTAGCAGCAAAATGGGTGGATTCAGGTACGATGATTCTAAGTGAAATAAGTCACACAGAAAAAGAAACTTATCATAAGATATCACTTATGAAGATCCTGTAAACATGGCTACACTTGAACTGAGTTAGGAAAGAGAACAGTGTCTCACATTTAGAAAACACTCTTATGCCTGCTTAAGGGGGAAAGAGAGGTGGGATGATGCATAAAACCAGAGTTTGATATAAGCACAGGTACCGTTCCAAAAACCAACTATGGAATAGACAAGACCTACACCTTCCTCAGTGAAAGGGACTCAAAACCCCATATTTCCCGCAGAGGAATATATCTGACTAGTAAAAATCTTAAAACCTATGTATTGATATGTCTCCGTAAGGGAATCAAGTGTGTCTAGACTGGCATAAACATGGCAGCGAGAATCAGCTCAAACTCACTATAAAAAGGAATTTCAAAAACAAAACCAAAAAACTGGGAAATTCTTTACAATTCCTTCAGGGTCTATGATGAAATCTGGAATGACCCTATTTACAATGACAGCCGGATGTGGCATAAGGCTGGAAACTTGGGACTGAGAGGATTGGTGAGATTGGGTGAGCAAATGCAGACCCTTTAAAGCAATAATGCATGGCACCCATTCCATGGGTCCCAACTCTCCAGGTTGAAGGGAATATTACTACAGTTATAACATGTACCAGAAACCTAGAGAACGGACACACTGTGAATACGAAAGGTTTCTAAAACTCAACGAATAATCCCTCTCCTGGTGCTCCGGTTTGACTTTCCATCTGCTTTACTATCAACCTCCCAACTTGGAGAGACAGCCCCTTTAACCTCCTGGTTCGCACAGGTTGCCAATTTGGCAGAGGATGAAAGTGAGGAGGGAGAACCAATGAGAGAGTAGCAGTTAGGCATTTGGACAGGCAAATATCACTGTAATTTCCCGGCAGGAAGAAGAATTAACCAAAGTCTCAGCCACCCCCGGGAACCAGCAAAGGTCCTGAACCAAAATTTTGGACTTGCGGTCAGCTCACCAAAAACGAGTTGAAAAATGGAGCTCAGGGGCACAGCAATTCACAAACTGTCCGAGTAATAAAGGACAACTATCATCCAAAAATCTGTTGAGGGAAGGCAATGAGGCGGACTTGAAAGCGAGGCAGACTAGCAGGAAACAGATTTCAAGAGGTACATTGGAATCGCCTTTAAAGCACAGGAAGAGGGGCACAACTTCGACAATGATGCACTTGGCCAAAAAGGGCGTATGCGTTTTCTCCTGAATATATTCAGGAGAAAACGCATACGCCCTTTTTGGCCAAGCAAGCAAGCGGGGCAATGCAAATCTGCACTACAAAGAAGTATCACTTCCCACCGGTCAAAAGGGCCATCCACAAAATGTGTAAAAACCAGAAAGGCAAGACAGGCCCTGGAGAACAGGGAGCCTAGTTATGCTGATGGGCGTGATGTAATTTGCCAACTGCCTCTCTGGATGAGTGCATTGTGTTCCCTAAAACAAGTAAAGAACAGAGCTACAGAGCCAAGGCCACTTCCAGTCTAGGGAATATTCCTTGGGAAACCTTAAAATCAATAAGACAGAACCACCCCAAAATTTAGGGCTGCACTGCTTACAAGGACCTCAGCTTGGGTACACCTTAAATATCCCAGGAAATATAAAAATGGTTCAAAAAATTGTGGTACTTACGTACGATGGAATATCCCTCAGCCATGAAATCAATGTCATAAGACCAGTAGCAGCAAAATGGGTGGATTCAGGTACGATGATTCTAAGTGAAATAAGTCACACAGAAAAAGAAACTTATCATAAGATATCACCTATGAAGATCCTGTAAACATGGCTACACTTGAACTGAGTTAGGAAAGAGAACAGTGTCTCACATTTAGAAAAAACTCCTATGTCTGCTTAAGGGGGAAGGACAGGTGGGGTGATGCATAAAACCAGAGTTTGATATAAGCACAGGTACCGTTCCGAACACCAACTATGGAATAGACAAGACCTACACCTTCCTCAGTGAAAGGGACTCAAAACGCCATATTTCCCGCAGAGGAATATATCTGACTAGTAAGAATCTTAAAACCTATGGATTGATATGTCTCCGTAAGGGAATCAAGTGTGTCTAGACTGGCATAAACATGGCAGTGAGAATCAGCTCAAGCCCACTATAAAAAGGAATTTCAAAAACAAAACAAAAAAACTGGGAAATTCTTTACAATTCCTTCAGGGTCTCTGATGAAACCTGGAATGACCCTATTTACAACGACAGCTGTATGTGGCATAAGGCTGGAAACGTGGGACTGAGACGATTGGTGAGATTGGGTGAGCAAATGCAGACACTTTAAAGCAATAATGCATGGCACCCATTCAATGGGTCCCAACTCTCCAGGTTGAAGGGAATATTACTACAGTTATAACATGTACCGGAAACCTAGAGAACGGACACACTGTGAATACGAAAGGTTTCTAAAACTCAACGAATAGGCCCTCTCCTGGTGCTCCGGTTCTACTTTCCATCTGCTTTACTATCAACCTCCCAACTTGGAGAGACAGCCCCTTTAACCTCCTGGTTCGCACAGGTTTCCAATTCGGCAGAGGATGAAAGGGAAGAGGGAGAACCAATGAGAGAGTAGCTGTTAGGCATTTGGACGGGCACATATCACTCTAACTTCCCGGCAGGAAGAAGAATTAACCAAAGTCTCAACCACCCACCGGGAACCAGTATAGGTCCTGAACCAAAATTTTGGACTTGCGGTCAGCTCACCAAAAACGAGTTGAAAAATGGAGCTCAGGGGCACAGCAATTCACAAACTGGCCGAGTAATAAAGGACAACTATCGTCCAAAAATCTGTTGAGGGAAGGCAACGAGGCGGACTTGAAAGCGAGGCAGAATAGCAGGAAACAGATTTCAAGAGGTACGTTGGAATCGGCTTTAAAGCACAGGAAGAGGGGCACAACTTCGACAATGATGCACTTGGCCAAAAAGGGTGTATGCGTTTTCTCCTGAATATATTCAGGAGAATTCGCATACGCCCTTTTTGGCAAGCAAGCAAGCGGGCAATGCAAATCTGCACTACAAAGAAGTATCACTTCCCACCGGTCAAAAGGGACATCCACAAAATGTGTAAAAACCAGAAAGGCAAGACAGGACCTGGAGAACAGGGAGCCTTGTTATGCTGATGGGCGGGATATAAATTGCCAACTGCCTCTCTGGGGAGTGCATTGTGTTCCCTAAAACAAGTAAACAACAGAGCTACAGAGCCAAGGGCACTTCCAGTCTAGGGAATATTACTTGGGAAAACTGAAAATCAATAAGACAGAGCCACCCCAAAATTTAGGGCTGCACTGCTTACAAGGACCTCAACTTGGGTACACCTTAAATATCCCAGGAAATATAAAAATGGTTCAAAAAATTGTGGTACTTACGTACGATGGAATATCCCTCAGCCATGAAATCAATGTCATAAGACCAGTAGCAGCAAAATGGGTAGATTCAGGTACGATGATTCTAAGTGAAATAAGTCACACAGAAAAAGAAACTTATCATAAGATATCACTTATGAAGACCTTGTAAACATGGCTACACTTGAACTGAGTTAGGAAAGAGAACAGTGTCTCACATTTAGAAAACACACTTATGCCTGCTTAAGGGGGAAGGAGAGGTGGGGTGATGCATAAAACCAGAGTTTGATATAAGCACAGGTACCGCTCCAAAAACCAACTATGGAATAGACAAGACCTACACCTTCCTCAGTGAAAGGGACTCAAAACCCCATATTTCCCGCAGAGGAATATCTCTGACTAGTAAGAATCTTAAAACCTATGTATTGATATGTCTCCATAAGGGAATCAAGTGTGTCTAGACTGGCATAAACTTGGCAGCGAGAATCAGCTCAAACCCACTATAAAAAGGAATTTCAAAAACAAAACAAAAAAACTGGGAAATTCTTTACAATTCCTTCAGGGTCTCTGATGAAACCTGGAATGACCCTATCTACAACGACAGCTGGATGTGGCATAAGGCTGGACACTTGGGACTGAGAGGATTGGTGAGATTGGGTGAGGAAATGCAGACCCTTTAAAGCAATAATGTATGGCACCCATTCCATGGGTACCAACTCTCCAGGTTGAAGGGAATATTACTACAGTTATAACATGTACGGGAAACCTAGAGAACGGACACACTGTGAATACGAAAGGTTTCTAAAACTCAACGAATTGTCCGTCTCCTGGTGCTCCGGTTTGACTTTCCATCTGCTTTACTATCAACCTCCCAACTTGGAGAGACAGCCCCTTTAACCTCCTGGTTTGCACAGGTTTCCAATTTGGCAGAGGATGAAAGGGAAGAGGGAGAACCAATGAGAGAGTAGGTGTTAGGCATTTGGACGGGCACATATCACTCTAACTTCCCGGCAGGAAGAAGAATTAACCAAAGTCTCAGCCACCCACCGGGAACCAGTATAGGTCCTGAACCAAAATTTTGGACTTGCGGTCACCTCACCAAAAACGAGTTGAAAAATGGAGCTCAGGGGCACAGCAATTCACAAACTGGCTGAGTAATAAAGGACAACTATCGTCCAAAAATCTGTTGAGGGAAGGCAACGAGGCGGACTTGAAAGCGAGGCAGAATAGCAGGAAACAGATTTCAAGAGGTACGTTGGAATCGCCTTTAAAGCATAGGAAGAGGGGCACAACTTCGACAATGATGCACTTGGCCAAAAAGGGCGTATGCAGTTTCTCCTAAATATATTCAGGAGAAAACGCATACGCCCTTTTTGGCCAAGCAAGCAAGCGGGCAATGCAAATCTGCACTACAAAGAAGTATCACTTCCCACCGGTCAAAAGGGACATCCACAAAATGTGTAAAAACCAGAAAGGCAAGACAGGCCCTGGAGAACAGGGAGCCTTGTTATGCTGATGGGCGGGATGTAAATTGCCAACTGCCTCTCTGGAGGAGTGCATTGTGTTCCCTAAAACAAGTAAACAACAGAGCTACAGAGCCAAGGGCACTTCCAGTCTAGGGAATATTCCTTGGGAAAACTGAAAATCAATAAGACAGAGCCACCCAAAAATTTAGGGCTGCACTGCTTACAAGGACCTCAACTTGGGTACACCATAAATATCCCAGGAAATATAAAAATGGTTCAAAAAATTGTGGTACTTACGTACGATGGAATATCCCTCAGCCATGAAATCAATGTCATAAGACCAGTAGCAGCAAAATGGGTGGATTCAGGTACGATGATTCTAAGTGAAATAAGTCACACAGAAAAAGAAACTTATCATAAGATATCACTTATGAAGATCCTGTAAACATGGCTATACTTGAACTGAGTTAGGAAAGAGAACAGTGTCTCACATTTAGAAAACACTCTTATGCCTGCTTAAGGGGGAAGGAGAGGTGGGATGATGCATAAAACCAGAGTTTGATATAAGCACAGGTACCATTCCAAAAACCAACTATGGAATAGACAAGACCTAAACCTTCCTCAGTGAAAGGGACTCAAAACCCCATATTTCCCGCAGAGGAATATATCTGACTAGTACGAATCTTAAAACCTATGTATTGATATGTCTCCGTAAGGGAATCAAGTGTGTCTAGACTGGCATAAACATGGCAGCGAGAATCAGCTCAAACCCACTATAAAAAGGAATTTCAAAAACAAAACAAAAAAACTGGGAAATTCTTTACAATTCCTTCAGGTTCTATGATGAAACCTGGAATGACACTATTTACAACGACAGCTGGATGTGGCATAAGGCTGGAAACTTGGGACTGAGAGGATTGGTGAGATTGGGTGAGCAAATGCAGACCCTTTAAAGCAATAATGCATGGCACCCATTCCATGGGTCCCAACTCTCCAGGTTGAAGGGAATATTACTACAGTTATAACATGTACCGGAAACCTAGAGAACGGACACACTGTGAATACGAAAGGTTTCTAAAACTCAACGAATAGTCCCTCTCCTGGTGCTCCTGTTTGACTTTCCATCTGCTTTACTATCAACCTCCCAACTTGGAGAGACAGCCCCTTTAACCTCCTGGTTCGCACAGGTTGCCAATTTGGCAGAGGATGAAAGGGAAGAGGGAGAACCAATGAGAGAGTAGCTGTTAGGCATTTGGTCGGGCACATATCACTGTAATTTCCCAGCAGGAAGAAGAATTAACCAAAGTCTCAGCCACCCACCGGGAACCAGTATAGGTCCTGAACCAAAATTTTGGACTTGCGGTCAGCTCACCAAAAACGAGTTGAAAAATGGAGCTCAGGGGCACAGCAACTCACAAACTGGCCGAGTAATAAAGGACAACTATCGTCCAAAAACCTGTTGAGGGAAGGCAACGAGGCGGACTTGAAAGCGAGGCAGAATAGCAGGAAACAGATTTCAAGAGGTACGTTGGAATTGCCTTTAAAGCACAGGAAGAGGGGCACAACTTCGACAATGATGCACTTGGCCAAAAAGGGTGTATGCGTTTTCTCCTGAATATATTCAGGAGAAAACGCATACGCCCTTTTTGGCCAAGCAAGCAAGCGGGCAATGCAAATCTGCACTACAAAGAAGTATCACTTCCCACCGGTCAAAAGGGACATCCACAAAATGTGTAAAAACCAGAAAGGCAAGACAGGCCCTGGAGAATAGGGAGCCTTGTTATGCTGATGGGCTGGATGTAAATTGCCAACTGCCTCTCTGGGGAGTGCATTGTGTTCCCTAAAACAAGTAAACAACAGAGCTACAGAGCCAAGGGCACTTCCAGTCTAGGGAATATTCCTTGGGAAAACTGAAAATCAATAAGACAGAGCCACCCCAAAATTTAGGGCTGCACTGCTTACAAGGACCTCAACTTGGGTACACCTTAAATATCCCAGGAAATATAAAAATGGTTCAAAAAATTGTGGTACTTACGTACGATGGAATATCCCTCAGCCATGAAATCAATGTCATAAGACCAGTAGCAGCAAAATGGGTAGATTCAGGTACGATGATTCTAAGTGAAATAAGTCACAGAGAAAAAGAAACTTATCATAAGATATCACTTATGAAGATCCTGTAAACATGGCTACACTTGAACTGAGTTAGGAAAGAGAACAGTGTCTCACATTTAGAAAACACTCTTATGCCTGCTTAAGGGGGAAGGAGAGGTGGGGTGATGCATAAAACCAGAGTTTGATATAAGCACAGGTACCGTTCCAAACACCAACTATGGAATAGACAAGACCTACACCTTCCACAGTGAAAGGGACTCAAAACCCCATATTTCCCGCAGAGGAATATATCTGACTAGTAAGAATCTTAAAACCTATGGATTGATATGTCTCCGTAAGGGAATCAAGTGTGTCTAGACTGGCATAAACATGGCAGTGAGAATCAGCTCAAGCCCACTATAAAAAGGAATTTCAAAAACAAAACAAAAAAACTGGGAAATTCTTTACAATTCCTTCAGGGTCTCTGATGAAACCTGGAATGACCCTATTTACAACGACAGCTGGATGTGGCATAAGGCTGGAAACGTGGGACTGAGACGATTGGTGAGATTGGGTGAGCAAATGCAGACCCTTTAAAGCAATAATGCATGGCACCCATTCCATGGGTCCCAACTCTCCAGGTTGAAGGACATATTACTACAGTTATAACATGTACCAGAAACCTAGAGAACGGACACACTGTGAATACGAAAGGTTTCTAAAACTCAACGAATAGTCCCTCTCCTGGTGCTCAGGTTCTACTTTCCATCTGCTTTACTATCAACCTCCCAACTTGGAGAGACAGCCCCTTTAACCTCCTGGTTCGCACAGGTTTCCAATTTGGCAGAGGATGAAAGGGAAGAGGGAGAACCAATGAGAGAGTAGCTGTTAGGCATTTGGACGGGCACATATCACTCTAACTTCCCGGCAGGAAGAAGAATTAACCAAAGTCTCAGCCACCCACCGGGAACCAGTATAGGTCCTGAACCAAAATTTTGGACTTGCGGTCAGCTCACCAAAAACGAGTTGAAAAATGGAGCTCAGGGGCACAGCAATTCACAAACTGGCCGAGTAATAAAGGACAACTATCGTCCAAAAATCAGTTGAGGGAAGGCAACGAGGCGGACTTGAAAGCGAGGCAGAATAGCAGGAAACAGATTTCAAGAGGTACGTTGGAATCGCCTTTAAAGCACAGGAAGAGGGGCACAACTTCGACAATGATGCACTTGGCCAAAAAGGGCGTATGCGTTTTCTCCTGAATATATTCAGGAGAAAACGCATACGCCCTTTTTGGCAAGCAAGCAAGCGGGCAATGCAAATCTGCACTACAAAGAAGTATCACTTCCCACCGGTCAAAAGGGACATCCACAAAATGTGTAAAAACCAGAAAGGCAAGACAGGCCCTGGAGAACAGGGAGCCTTGTTATGCTGATGGGCGGGATGTAAATTGCCAACTGCCTCTCTGGGGAGTGCATTGTGTTCCCTAAAACAAGTAAACAACAGAGCTACAAAGCCAAGGGCACTTCCAGTCTAGGGAATATTCCTTGGGAAAACTGAAAATCAATAAGACAGAGCCACCCCAAAATTTAGGGCTGCACTGCTTACAAGGACCTCAACTTGGGTACACCTTAAATATCCCAGGAAATATAAATGGTTCAAAAAATTGTGGTACTTACGTACGATGGAATATCCCTCAGCCATGAAATCAATGTCATAAGACCAGTAGCAGCAAAATGGGTAGATTCAGGTACGATGATTCCAAGTGAAATAAGTCACACAGAAAAAGAAACTTATCATAAGATATCACTTATGAAGATCCTGTAAACATGGCTACACTTGAACTGAGTTAGGAAAGAGAACAGTGTCTCACATTTAGAAAAAACTCTTATACCTGCTTAAGGGGGAAGGAGAGGTGGGGTGATGCATAAAACCAGAGTTTGATATAAGCACAGGTACCGTTCCAAAAACCAACTATGGAATAGACAAGACCTACACCGTCCTCAGTGAAAGGGACTCAAAACCCCATATTTCCCGCAGAGGAATATCTCTGACTAGTAAGAATCTTAAAACCTATGTATTGATATGTCTCCGTAAGGGAATCAAGTGTGTCTAGACTGGCATAAACTTGGCAGCGAGAATCAGCTCAAACCCACTATAAAAAGGAATTTCAAAAACAAAACAAAAAAACTGGGAAATTCTTTAGAATTCCTTCAGGGTCTCTGATGAAACCTGGAATGACCCTATCTACAACGACAGCTGGATGTGGCATAAGGCTGGACACTTGGGACTGAGAGGATTGGTGAGATTTGGTGAGCAAATGCAGACCCTTTAAAGCAATAATGTATGGCACCCATTCCATGGGTCCCAACTCTCCAGGTTGAAGGGAATATTACTACAGTTATAACATGTACGGGAAACCTACAGAACGGACACACTGTGAATACGAAAGGTTTCTAAAACTCAACGAATAGTCCCTCTCCTGGTGCTCCGGTTTGACTTTCCATCTGCTTTACTATCAACCTCCCAACTTGGAGAGACAGCCCCTTTAACCTCCTGGTTCGCACAGGTTTCCAATTTGGCAGAGGATGAAAGGGAAAAGGGATACCAAAGAGAGAGTAGCTGTTAGGCATTTGGACGGGCACATATCACTCTAACTTCCCAGCAGGAAGAAGAATTAACCAAAGTCTCAGCCACCCACCGGGAACCAGTATAGGTCCTGAACCAAAATTTTGGACTTGCGGTCACCTCACCAAAAACGAGTTGAAAAATGGAGCTCAGGGGCACAGCAATTCACAAACTGGCTGAGTAATAAAGGACAACTGTCGTCCAAAAATCTGTTGAGGGAAGGCAACGAGGCGGACTTGAAAGCGAGGCAGAATAGCAGGAAACAGATTTCAAGAGGTACGTTGGAATCGCCTTTAAAGCACAGGAAGAGGGGCACAACTTCGACAATGATGCACTTGGCCAAAAAGGGCGTATGCAGTTTCTCCTAAATATATTCAGGAGAAAACGCATACGCCCTTTTTGGCCAAGCAAGCAAGCGGGCAATGCAAATCTGCACTACAAAGAAGTATCACTTCCCACCGGTCAAAAGGGACATCCACAAAATGTGTAAAAACCAGAAAGGCAAGACAGGCCCTGGAGAACAGGGAGCCTTGTTATGCTGATGGGCGGGATGTAAATTGCCAACTGCCTCTCTGGAGGAGTGCATTGTGTTCCCTAAAACAAGTAAACAACAGAGCTACAGAGCCAAGGGCACTTCCAGTCTAGGGAATATTCCTTGGGAAAACTGAAAATCAATAAGACAGAGCCACCCAAACATTTAGGGCTGCACTGCTTACAAGGACCTCAACTTGGGTACACCATTAATATCCCAGGAAATATAAAAATGGTTCAAAAAATTGTGGTACTTACGTACGATGGAATATCCCTCAGCCATGAAATCAATGTCATAAGACCAGTAGCAGCAAAATGGGTGGATTCAGGTACGATGATTCTAAGTGAAATAAGTCACACAGAAAAAGAAACTTATCATAAGATATCACTTATGAAGATCCTGTAAACATGGCTATACTTGAACTGAGTTAGGAAAGAGAACAGTGTCTCACATTTAGAAAACACTCTTATGCCTGCTTAAGGGGGAAGGAGAGGTGGGATGATGCATAAAACCAGAGTTTGATATAAGCACAGGTACCGTTCCAAAAACCAACTATGGAATAGACAAGACCTAAACCTTCCTCAGTGAAAGGGACTCAAAACCCCATATTTCCCGCAGAGGAATATATCTGACTAGTAAGAATCTTAAAACCTATGGATTGATATGTCTCCGTAAGGGAATCAAGTGTGTCTAGACTGGCATAAACATGGCAGCGAGAATCAGCTCAAACCCACTATAAAAAGGAATTTCAAAAACAAAACAAAAAAACTGGGAAATTCTTTACAATTCCTTCAGGGTCTATGATGAAACCTGGAATGACCCTATTTACAACGACAGCCGGATGTGGCATAAGGCTGGAAACTTGGGACTGAGAGGATTGGTGAGATTGGGTGAGCAAATGCAGACCCTTTAAAGCAATAATGTATGGCACACATTCCATGGGTCCCAACTCTCCAGGTTGAAGGGAATATTACTACAGTTATAACATGTACGGGAAACCTACAGAACGGACACACTGTGAATACGAAAGGTTTCTAAAACTCAACGAATAGTCCCTCTCCTGGTGCTCCTGTTTGACTTTCCATCTGCTTTACTATCAACCTCCCAACTTGGAGAGACAGCCCCTTTAACTTCCTGGTTCGCACAGGTTTCCAATTTGGCAGAGGATGAAAGGGAAAAGGGATACCAAAGAGAGAGTAGCTGTTAGGCATTTGGACGGGCACATATCACTCTAACTTCCCAGCAGGAAGAAGAATTAACCAAAGTCTCAGCCACCCATCGGGAACCAGTATAGGTCCTGAACCAAAATTTTGGACTTGCGGTCACCTCACCAAAAACGAGTTGAAAAATGGAGCTCAGGGGCACAGCAATTCACAAACTGGCTGAGTAATAAAGGACAACTGTCGTCCAAAAATCTGTTGAGGGAAGGCAACGAGGCATACTTGAAAGCGAGGCAGAATAGCAGGAAACAGATTTCAAGAGGTACGTTGGAATCGCCTTTAAAGCACAGGAAGAGGGGCACAACTTCGACAATGATGCACTTGGCCAAAAAGGGTGTATGCATTTTCTCCTAAATATATTCAGGAGAAAATGCATACGCCATTTTTGGCCAAGCAAGCAAGCGGGCAATGCAAATCTGCACTACAAAGAAGTATCACTTCCCACTGGTCAAAAGGGACATCCACAAAATGTGTAAGAACAAGAAAGGCAAGACAGGCCCTGGAGAACAGGGAGCCTTGTTATGCTGATAGGCGGGATGTAAATTGCCAACTGCCTCTCTGGAGGAGTGCATTGTGTTCCCTAAAACAAGTAAACAACAGAGCTACAGAGCCAAGGGCACTTCCAGTCTAGGGAATATTCCTTGGGAAAACTGAAAATCAATAAGACAGAGCCACCCAAAAATTTAGGGCTGCACTGCTTACAAGGACCTCAACTTGGGTACACCATAAATATCCCAGGAAATATAAAAATGGTTCAAAAAATTGTGGTACTTACGTACGATGGAATATCCCTCAGCCATGAAATCAATGTCATAAGACCAGTAGCAGCAAAATGGGTGGATTCAGGTACGATGATTCTAAGTGAAATAAGTCACACAGAAAAAGAAACTTATCATAAGATATCACTTATGAAGATCCTGTAAACATGGCTACACTTGAACTGAGTTAGGAAAGAGAACAGTGTCTCACATTTAGAAAACACTCTTATGCCTGCTTAAGGGGGAAGGAGAGGTGGGGTGATGCATAAAACCAGAGTTTGATATAAGCACAGGTACCGTTCCAAACACCAACTATGGAATAGACAAGACCTACACCTTCCACAGTGAAAGGGACTCAAAACCCCATATTTCCCGCAGAGGAATATATCTGACTAGTAAGAATCTTAAAACCTATGGATTGATATGTCTCCGTAAGGGAATCAAGTGTGTCTAGACTGGCATAAAAATGGCAGTGAGAATCAGCTCAAGCCCACTATAAAAAGGAATTTCAAAAACAAAACAAAAAAACTGGGAAATTCTTTACAATTCCTTCAGGGTCTCTGATGAAACCTGGAATGACCCTATTTACAACGACAGCTGGATGTGGCATAAGGCTGGAAACGTGGGACTGAGACGATTGGTGAGATTGGGTGAGCAAATGCAGACCCTTTAAAGCAATAATGCATGGCACCCATTCCATGGGTCCCAACTCTCCAGGTTGAAGGACATATTACTAGAGTTATAACATGTATCAGAAACCTAGAGAACGGACACACTGTGAATACGAAAGGTTTCTAAAACTCAACGAATAGTCCCTCTCCTGGTGCTCCGGTTCTACTTTCCATCTGCTTTACTATCAACCTCCCAACTTGGAGAGACAGCCCCTTTAACCTCCTGGTTCGCACAGGTTTCCAATTTGGCAGAGGATGAAAGGGAAGAGGGAGAACCAATGAGAGAGTAGCTGTTAGGCATTTGGACGGGCACATATCACTCTAACTTCCCGGCAGGAAGAAGAATTAACCAAAGTCTCAGCCACCCACCGGGAACCAGTATAGGTCCTGAACCAAAATTTTGGACTTGCGGTCAGCTCACCAAAAACGAGTTGAAAAATGGAGCTCAGGGGCACAGCAATTCACAAACTGGCCGAGTAATAAAGGACAACTATCGTCCAAAAATCAGTTGAGGGAAGGCAACGAGGCGGACTTGAAAGCGAGGCAGAATAGCAGGAAACAGATTTCAAGAGGTACGTTGGAATCGCCTTTAAAGCACAGGAAGAGGGGCACAACTTCGACAATGATGCACTTGGCCAAAAAGGGCGTATGCGTTTTCTCCTGAATATATTCAGGAGAAAACGCATACGCCCTTTTTGGCAAGCAAGCAAGCGGGCAATGCAAATCTGCACTACAAAGAAGTATCACTTCCCACCGGTCAAAAGGGACATCCACAAAATGTGTAAAAACCAGAAAGGCAAGACAGGCCCTGGAGAACAGGGAGCCTTGTTATGCTGATGGGCGGGATGTAAATTGCCAACTGCCTCTCTGGGGAGTGCATTGTGTTCCCTAAAACAAGTAAACAACAGAGCTACAAAGCCAAGGGCACTTCCAGTCTAGGGAATATTCCTTGGGAAAACTGAAAATCAATAAGACAGAGCCACCCCAAAATTTAGGGCTGCACTGCTTACAAGGACCTCAACTTGGGTACACCTTAAATATCCCAGGAAATATAAAAATGGTTCAAAAAATTGTGGTACTTACGTACGATGGAATATCCCTCAGCCATGAAATCAATGTCATAAGACCAGTAGCAGCAAAATGGGTAGATTCAGGTACGATGATTCCAAGTGAAATAAGTCACACAGAAAAAGAAACTTATCATAAGATATCACTTATGAAGATCCTGTAAACATGGCTACACTTGAACTGAGTTAGGAAAGAGAACAGTGTCTCACATTTAGAAAACACTCTTATGCCTGCTTAAGGGGGAAGGAGATGTGGGGTGATGCATAAAACCAGAGTTTGATATAAGCACAGGTACCGCTCCAAAAACCAACTATGGAATAGACAAGACCTACACATTCCTCAGTGAAAGGGACTCAAAACCCCATATTTCCCGCAGAGGAATATCTCTGACTAGTAAGAATCTTAAAACCTATGTATTGATATGTCTCCGTAAGGGAATCAAGTGTTTCTAGACTGGCATAAACTTGGCAGCGAGAATCAGCTCAAACCCACTATAAAAAGGAATTTCAAAAACAAAACAAAAAAACTGGGAAATTCTTTAGAATTCCTTCAGGGTCTCTGATGAAACCTGGAATGACCCTATCTACAACGACAGCTGGATGTGGCATAAGGCTGGACACTTGGGACTGAGAGGATTGGTGAGATTTCGTGAGCAAATGCAGACCCTTTAAAGCAATAATGTATGGCACCCATTCCATGGGTCCCAACTCTCCAGGTTGAAGGGAATATTACTACAGTTATAACATGTACGGGAAACCTACAGAACGGACACACTGTGAATACGAAAGGTTTCTAAAACTCAACGAATAGTCCCTCTCCTGGTGCTCCGGTTTGACTTTCCATCTGCTTTACTATCAACCTCCCAACTTGGAGAGACAGCCCCTTTAACCTCCTGGTTCTCACAGGTTTCCAATTTGGCAGAGGATGAAAGGGAAAAGGGATACCAAAGAGAGAGTAGCTGTTAGGCATTTGGACGGGCACATATCACTCTAACTTCCCAGCAGGAAGAAGAATTAACCAAAGTCTCAGCCACCCACCGGGAACCAGTATAGGACCTGAACCAAAATTTTGGACTTGCGGTCACCTCACCAAAAACGAGTTGAAAAATGGAGCTCAGGGGCACAGCAATTCACAAACTGGCTGAGTAATAAAGGACAACTGTCGTCCAAAAATCTGTTGAGGGAAGGCAACGAGGCGGACTTGAAAGCGAGGCAGAATAGCAGGAAACAGATTTCAAGAGGTACGTTGGAATCGCCTTTAAAGCACAGGAAGAGGGGCACAACTTCGACAATGATGCACTTGGCCAAAAAGGGCGTATGCATTTTCTCCTAAATATATTCAGGAGAAAACGCATACGCCCTTTTTGGCCAAGCAAGCAAGCGGGCAATGCAAATCTGCACTACAAAGAAGTATCACTTCCCACCGGTCAAATGGGACATCCACAAAATGTGTAAAAACCAGAAAGGCAAGACAGGCCCTGGAGAACAGGGAGCCTTGTTATGCTGATGGGCGGGATGTAAATTGCCAACTGC
The DNA here is from genome assembly GCF_949752795.1 of Hyperoodon ampullatus. Taxonomy (NCBI): domain Eukaryota; kingdom Metazoa; phylum Chordata; class Mammalia; order Artiodactyla; family Ziphiidae; genus Hyperoodon; species Hyperoodon ampullatus. The sequence continues at coordinate 64,336 of NW_027640980.1, read as the reverse complement.
CTCTCTGGAGGAGTGCATTGTGTTCCCTAAAACAAGTAAACAACAGAGCTACAGAGCCAAGGGCACTTCCAGTCTAGGGAATATTCCTTGGGAAAACTGAAAATCAATAAGACAGAGCCACCCCAAAATTTAGGGCTGCACTGCTTACAAGGACCTTAACTTGGGTACACCATAAATATCCCAGGAAATATAAAAATGGTTCAAAAAATTGTGGTACTTACATTCGATGGAATATCCCTCAGCCATGAAATCAATGTCATAAGACCAGTAGCAGCAAAATGGGTAGATTCAGGTACGATGATTCCAAGTGAAATAAGTCACACAGAAAAAGAAACTTATCATAAGATATCACTTATGAAGATCCTGTAAACATGGCTACACTTGAACTGAGTTAGGAAAGAGAACAGTGTCTCACATTAGAAAACACTCTTATGCCTGCTTAAGGGGGAAGGAGAGGTGGGGTGATGCATAAAACCAGAGTTTGATATAAGCACAGGTACCGTTCCAAAAACCAACTATGGAATAGACAAGACCTACACCTTCCTCAGTGAAAGGGACTCAAAACCCCATATTTCCCACAGAGGAATATATCTGACTAGTAAGAATCTTAAAACCTATGGATTGATATGTCTCCGTAAGGGAATCAAGTGTGTCTAGACTGGCATAAACATGGCAGCGAGAATCAGCTCAAACCCACTATAAAAAGGAATTTCAAAAACAAAACAAAAAAACTGGGAAATTCTTTACAATTATTTCAGGGTCTCTGATGAAACCTGGAATGACCCTATCGACAACGAGAGCTGGATGTGGCATAAGGCTGGAAACTTGGGACTCAGAGGATTGGTGAGATTTGGTGAGCAAATGCAGACCCTTTAAGCAATAATGCATGGCACACATTGCATGGTTCCCAAATCTCCAGGTTGAAGGGAATATTACTACAGTTATAACATGTACGGGAAACCTAGAGAACGGACACACTGTGAATACGAAAGGTTTCTAAAACTCAACGAATAGTCCCTCTCCTGGTGCTCCGGTTTGACTTTCCATCTGCTTTACTATCAATCTCCCAACTTGGAGAGACAGCCCCTTTAACCTCCTGGTTTGCACAGGTTTCCAATTTGGCAGAGGATGAAAGGGAAGAGGGAGAACCAATGAGAGAGTAGCTGTTAGGCATTTGGACGGGCACATATCACTCTAACTTCCCGGCAGGAAGAAGAATTAACCAAAGTCTCAGCCACCCACTGGGAACCAGTATAGGTCCTGAACCAAAATTTTGGACATGCGGTCAGCTCACCAAAAACGAGTTGAAAAATGGAGCTCGGGGGCACAGCAATTCACGAACTGGCCGAGTAATAAAGGACAACTATCGTCCAAAAATCAGTTGAGGGAAGGCCACGCGGCGGACTTGAAAGCGAGGCAGAATAGCAGGAAACAGATTTCAAGAGGTACGTTGGAATCGCCTTTAAAGCACAGGGAGAGGGGCACAACTTCGACAATGATGCACTTGGCCAAAAAGGGCGTATGCGTTTTCTCCTGAATATATTCAGGAGAAAACGCATACGCCCTTTTTGGCCAAGCAAGCAAGCGGGCAATGCAAATCTGCACTACAAAGAAGTATCACTTCCCACCGGTCAAAAGGGACATCCACAAAATGTGTAAAAACCAGAAAGGCAAGACAGGCCCTGGAAAACAGGGAGCCTTGTTATGCTGATGGGCGGGATGTAAATTGCCAACTGCCTCTCTGGAGGAGTGCATTGTGTTCCCTAAAACAAGTAAAGAACAGAGCTACAGAGCCAAGGGCACTTCCAGTCTAGGGAATATACCTTGGAAAAACTGAAAATCAATAAGACAGAGCCACCCAAATATTTAGGGCTGCACTGCTTACAAGGACCTCAACTTGGGTACACCTTAAATATCCCAGGAAATATAAAAATGGTTCAAAAAATTGTGGTACTTACGTACGATGGAATATCCCTCAGCCATGAAATCAATGTCATAAGACCAGTAGCAGCAAAATGGGTAGATTCAGGTACGATGATTCTAAGTGAAATAAGTCACAGAGAAAAAGAAACTTATCATAAGATATCACTTATGAAGATCCTGTAAACATGGCTACACTTGAACTGAGTTAGGAAAGAGAACAGTGTCTCACATTTAGAAAACACTCTTATGCCTGCTTAAGGGGGAAGGAGAGGTGGGATGATGCATAAAACCAGAGTTTGTTATAAACACATGTACCGCTCCAAAAACCAACTATGGAATAGACAAGACCTACACCTTCCTCAGTGAAAGCGTCTCAAAACCACATATTTCCCACAGAGGAATATATCTGACTAGTAAGAATCTTAAAACCTATGGATTGATATGTCTCCATAAGGGAATCAAGTGTGTCTAGACTGGCATAAACATGGCAGCGAGAATCAGCTCAAACCAACTATAAAAAGGTATTTCAAAAACAAAACAAAAAAAACTGGGAAATTCTTTACAATTCCTTCAGGGTCTCTGATGAAACCTGGAATGACCCTATCGACAACGACAGCTGGATGTGGCATAAGGCTGGACACTTGGGACTGAGAGGATTGGTGAGATTGGGTGAGCAAATGCAGACCCTTTAAAGCAATAATGCATGGCACCCATTCCATGGGTCCCAACTCTCCAGGTTGAAGGGAATATTACTACAGTTATAAAATGTACCGGAAACCTAGATAACGGACACACTGTGAATACGAAAGGTTTCTAAAACTCAACGAATAGTCCCTCTCCTGGTGCTCCGGTTTGACTTTCCATCTGCTTTACTATCAACCTCTCGACTTGGAGAGACAGCCCCTTTAACCTCCTGGTTCGCACAGGTTGCCAATTTGGCAGAGGATGAAAGGGAAGAGGGAGAACCAATGAGAGAGTAGCTGTTAGGCATTTGGAAGGGCACATTTCACTGTAATTTCCCGGCAGGAAGAAGAATTAACCAAAGTCTCAGCCACCCACCGGGAACCAGTATAGGTCCTGAACCAAAATTTTGGACTTGCGGTCAGTTCACCAAAAACGAGTTGAAAAATGGAGCTCAGGGACACAGCAATTCACAAACTGGCCGAGTAATAAAGGACAACTATCGTCCAAAAATCTGTTGAGGGAAGGCAACGAGGCGGACTTGAATGCGAGGCAGAATAGCAGGAAACAGATTTCAAGAGGTACGTTGGAATCGCCTTTAAAGCACAGGAAGAGGGGCACAACTTCGACAATGATGCACTTGGCCAAAAAGGGCGTATGCGTTTTCTCCTTAATATATTCAGGAGAAAACGCATACGCCCTTTTTGGCCAAGCAAGCAAGCGGGCAATGCAAATCTGCACTACAAAGAAGTATCACTTCCCACCGGTCAAAAGGGACACCCACAAAATGTGTAAAAACCAGAAAGGCAAGACAGGCCCTGGAGAACAGGGAGCATTGTTATGGTGATGGGCGGGATGTAAATTGCCAACTGCCTCTCTGGAGGAGTGCATTGTGTTCCCTAAAACAAGTAAAGAACAGAGCTACAGAGCCAAGGGCACTTCCAGTCTAGGGAATATACCTTGGGAAAACTGAAAATCAATAAGAGAGAGCCATCCCACAATTTAGGGCTGCACTGCTTACAAAAACCTCAACTTGGTTACACCTTAAATATCCCAGGAAATATAAAAATGGTTCAAAAATTTGTGGTACTTACGAACGATGGAATATCCCTCAGCCATGAAATCAATGTCATAAGACCAGTAGCAGCAAAATGGGTGGATTCAGGTACGATGATTCTAAGTGAAATAAGTCACACAGAAAAAGAAACTTATCATAAGATATCACTTATGAAGATCCTGTAAACATGGCTACACTTGAACTGAGTTAGGAAAGAGAACAGTGTCTCACATTTAGAAAACACTCTTATGCCTGCTTAAGGGGGAAGGAGAGGTGGGGTGATGCATAAAACCAGAGTTTGATATAAGCACAGGTACCGTTCCAAAAACCAACTATGGAATAGACAAGACCTACACCTTCCTCAGTGAAAGGGACTCAAAATCCCATATTTCCCGCAGAGGAATATATCTGACTAGTAAGAATCTAAAAACCTATGTATTGATATGTCTCTGTAAGGGAATCAAGTGTGTCTAGACTGGCATAAACTTGGCAGCGAGAATCAGCTGAAACCCACTATCAAAAGGAATTTCACAAACAAAACAAAAAAACAGGGAAATTCTTTACAATTCCTTCAGGGTCTCTGATGAAACCTGGAATGACCCTATCTACAACAACAGCTGGATGTGGCATAAGGCTGGACACTTGGGACTGAGAGGATTGGTGAGATTGGGTGAGCAAATGCAGACCTTGTAAACCAATAATGCATGGCACCCATTCCATGGGTCCCAACTCTGCGGGTTGAAGGGAATCTTAATACAGCTATAACATGTACAGGAAACCTAAAGAATGGACACACTGTGAATACAAAAGGTTTCTAAAACTCAACGAATAGTCCCTCTCCTGGTGTTCCGGTTTGACTTTCCAACTGCTTTACTATCAATCTCCCAACTTGGAGAGACACCACTTTTAACCTCCTGGTACACACACGTTGCCAATTTGGCAGAGGATGAAAGGAAAGGGGGAGAACCAATGACAGAGTAGCTGTTAGGCATTTAGACGGGCACATATCACTCTAATTTCACGGGAGGAAGAAGAACTAACCAAAGTCTCAGCCTCCCACGGGTAAAAAGTAGAGGTCCTGAACGAAAATTTTGGACTTGCGGTCAGCTCACAAAAAATGAGTTGAAAAATGGGGCTCAGGGCACAGCAATTCACAAACTGGAAGAGTAATAAAGGACAACTATCAACCAAAAATCTGTTGAGGGAAGGCAACGAGGCGGAGTTGAAATCGAGGCAGAATAGCAGGAAACAGATTTCAAGAGGTATGTTGGAATCGCCTTTAAAGCACAGGAAGAGGGGCACAACTTCGACAATGATGCACTTGGCCAAAAAGGGTGTATGCGCTTTCTCCTGAATATATTCAGGAGAAAACGCATACGCCCTTTTTGGCAAACCAAGCAAGCGGGCAATGCAAATCTGCAATACAAAGAAGTATCACTTCCCACCGGTCAAAAGGGACATCCACAAAATGTGTAAAAACCAGAAAGGCAAGACAGGCCCTGGAGAACAGGGAGCCTTGTTATGCTGATGGGCTGGATGTAAATTGCCAACTGCCTCTCTGGAGGAGTGCACTATGTTCCCTAAAACAAGTAAACAGCAGAGCTACAGAGCCAAGGGCACTTCCAATCTAGGGAATATACCTTGGGAAAACTGAAAATCAATAAGCCAGAGCCACCGCAAAATTTAGGGCTGCACTGCTTACAAAAACCTCAACTTGGTTACACCTTAAATATCCCAGGAAATATAAAAATGGTTCAAAAATTTGTGGTACTTACGAACGATGGAATATCCCTCAGCCATGAAATCAATGTCATAAGACCAGTAGCAGCAAAATGGGTGGATTCAGGTACGATGATTCTAAGTGAAATAAGTCACACAGAAAAAGAAACTTATCATAAGATATCACTTATGAAGATCCTGTAAACATGGCTACAATTGAACTGAGTTAGGAAAGAGAACAGTGTCTCACATTTAGAAAACACTCTTATGCCTGCTTAAGGGGGAAGGAGAGGTGGGGTGATGCATAAAACCAGAGTTTGATATAAGCACAGGTACCGTTCCAAAAACCAACTATGGAATAGACAAGACCTACACCTTCCTCAGTGAAAGGGACTCAAAATCCCATATTTCCCGCAGAGGAATATATCTGACTAGTAAGAATCTAAAAACCTATGTATTGATATGTCTCCGTAAGGGATTCAAGTGTGTCTAGACTGGCATAAACATGGCAGCGAGAATCAGCTCAAACCCACTATAAAAAGGAATTTCAAAAACAAAACAAAAAAATGGGAAATTCTTTACAATTCCTTCAGGGTCTCTGGTGAAACCTGGAATGACCCTATCTACAACGACAGCTGGATGTGGCATAAGGCTGGATAATTGGGACTGAGAGGATTGGTGAGATTGGTGAGCAAATGCAGACCCTTTAAAGCAATAATGCCTGGCACCCATTCCATGGGTCCCAACTCTCCAGGTTGAAGAGAATATTACTACAGTTATAACATATACGGGAAACCTAGAGAACGGACACACTGTGAATACGAAAGATTTCTAAAACTCAACGAATAGTCCCTCTCCTGGTGCTCCGGTTTGACTTTCCATCTGCTTTACTATCAACCTCCCAACTTGGAGAGACAGACCCTTTAACCTCCTGGTTCACACAGGTTGCCAATTTGGCAGAGGATGAAAGGGAATAGGGAGAACCAATGAGAGAGTAGCTGTTAGGCATTTGGACGGGCACATATCACTGTAATTTCCCGGCAGGAAGAAGAATTAACCAAAGTCTCAGCCCCACCCCGGGAACCAGCATAGGTACTGAACCAAAATTTTGGACTTGCAGTCAGCTCACCAAAAACGAGTTGAAAAATGGAGCTCAGGGGCACAGCCATTCACAAACTGGCCGAGTAATAAAGGACAACTATCGTCCAAAAATCTGTTGAGGGAAGGCAACGAGGCGGACTTGAAAGCGATGCAGAATAGCAGGAAACAGATTTCAAGAGGTACGTTGGAATCGCCTTTAAAGCACAGGAAGAGGGGCACAACTTCGACAATGATGCACTTGGCCAAAAAGGGCGTATGCGTTTTCTCCTGAATATATTCAGGAGAAAACGCATATGCCCTTTTCGGCCAAGCAAGCAAGCGGGCAATGCAAATCTGCACTACAAAGAAGTATCACTTCCCACCTGTCAAAAGGGACATCCACAAAATGTGTAAAAACCAGAAAGGCAAGACAGGCCCTGGAGAACAGGGAGCCTTGTTATGCTGATGGGCGGGATGTAAATTGCCAACTGCCTCTCTGGAGGAGTGCATTGGGTTCCCTAAAACAAGTAAACAACAGATCTACAGAGCCAAGGGCACTTCCAGTCTAGGGAATATACCTTGGGAAAACTGAAAATCAATAAGACACAGCCACCTCAAAATTTAGGGCTGCACTGCTTACAAGAACCTCAACTTGGGTACACCTTAAATATCCCAAGAAATATAAAAATGGCTCAAAAAATTGTGGTACTTATGTACGATGGAATATCCATCAGGCATGAAATCAATGTCATAAGACCAGTAGAAACAAAATGAGTGGATTCTGTTATGATGATTCTAAGTGAAATAAGACACACAGAAAAAGAAATTTATCATAAGATATCACTTATGAAGATCCTGTAACATGGCTACACTTGAACTGAGTTAGGAAAGAGAACAGAGTCTCACATTTAGAAAACACACTTATGCCTGCTAGAGTTTGAAGGAGAGGTGGGGTGATGCATAAAACCAGAGTTTGATATAAGCACAGGTACTGTTCCAAAAACCAACTATGGAATACAGAAGACCTACAAGTTCCTCACTGAAACAGACTCAAAACCCCATATTTCCGGCAGAGGAATATATCTGACTAGTAAGAATCTTAAAACCTATGTATTGATATGTCTCCGTAAGGGAATCAAGTGTTTCTAGACTGGCATAAACATGGCAGCGAGAATCAGCTCAAACCCACTATCAAAAGGAATTTCAAAAACAAAACAAAGAAAACAGGGAAATTCTTTACAATTCCTTCAGGGTCTCTGAAGAAACCTGGAATGACCCTATCTACAACGACCGCTGGATGTGGCATAAGGCTGGACACTTGGGACTGAGAGGATTGGTGAGATGGGGTGAGCAAATGCAGACCTTGTAAACCAATAATGCATGGCACCCATTCCATGGGTCCCAACTCTGCGGGTTGAAGGGAATATTAATACAGCTATAACATATACAGGAAACCTAGAGAATGGACACACTGTGAATACAAAAGGTTTCTAAAACTCAACGAATAGTCCCTCTCCTGGTGTTCCGGTTTGACTTTCCAACTGCTTTACTAACAATCTCCCAACTTGGAGAGACACCACTTTTAACCTCCTGGTACACACACGTTGCCAATTTGGCACAGGATGAAAGGAAAGGGGGAGAACCAATGACAGAGTAGCTGTTAGGCATTTAGACGGGCATATGTCACTCTAATTTCACGGGAGGAAGAAGAATTAACCAAAGTCTCAGCCACCCACGGGGAACAAGTAGAGGTCCTGAACCAAAATTTTGGACTTGCGGTCAGCTCACAAAAAATTAGTTGAAAAATGGGGCTCAGGGCACAGCAATTCACAAACTGGAAGAGTAATAAAGGACAAATATCATCCAAAAATCTGTTGAGGGAAGGCATCGAGGCAGAGTTGAAATCGAGGCAGAATAGCAGGAAACAGATTTCAAGAGGTATGTTGGAATCGCCTTTAAAGCACAAGAAGTGGGGCACAACTTCGACAATGATGCACTTGGCGAAAAAGTGCGTTTGCATTTTCTGTTGAATATTTTCAGGAGAAAATGCATACGACATTTTTGGCCAAGCAAGCAAGCAGGCAATGCAAATCTGCACTACAAAGAAGTATCACTTCCCACCGGACAAAAGGGACATCCGCAAAATGAGTAAAAACCAGAAAGGCAAGACAGGCCCTGGAGAACAGGGAGCCTTGTTATGCTGATGGGCGGGATGTAAATTGCCAACTGCCTCTATGGAGGAGTGCATTGTGTTCCCTAAAACAAGTAAACAACAGAGCTACAGAGCCAAGGGCACTACCAGTCTAGGGAATATACCTTGGGAAAACTGAAAATCAATAAGACAGAGCCACCCCAAAATTTACGGCTGCACTGCTCACAATAACCTCAACTTCGGTACACCTTAAATATCCCAGGAAATATAAAAATGGTTCAAAAAATTGTGGTACTTACGTACGATGGAATATCCCTCAGCCATGAAATCAATGTCATAAGACCAGTAGCAACAAAATGAGTGGATTCTGTTATGATGATTCTAAGTGAAATAAGACACACAGAAAAAGAAATTTATCATAAGATATCACTTATGAAGAACCTGTAAACATGGCGACACTTGAACTTAGCTAGGGAAGAGAACAGAGTCTCACATTTGGAAAACACTCTTATGCCTGCTTAAGGGGGAAGGAGAGGTGGGGTGATGCATAAAACCAGAGTTTCATATAAGCACACCTACCGTTCCGAAAACCAACTATGGAATAGACAAGACCTACACATTCCTCAGTGAAAGGGACTGAAAAGCACATATTTCCCGCAGAAGAATATATCTGACTAGTAAGAATCTTAAAACCTATGTATTGATATGTCTCTGTAAGGGAATCAAGTGTGTCTAGACTGGCATAAACTTGGCAGAGAGAATCAGCTGAAACCCACTATCAAAAGGAATTTCACAAACAAAACAAAAAAACAGGGAAATTCTTTACAATTCCTTCAGGGTCTCTGATGAAACCTGGAATGACCCTATCTACAACGACAACTGGATGTGGCATAAGGCTGGACACTTGGGACTGAGAGGATTGGTGAGATTGGGTGAGCAAATGCAGACCTTGTAAACCAATAATGCATGGCACCCATTCCATGGGTCCCAACTCTGCGGGTTGAAGGGAATATTAATACAGCTATAACATGTACAGGAAACCTAGAGAATGGACACACTGTGAATACAAAAGGTTTCTAAAACTCAACGAATAGTCCCTCTCCTGGTGTTCCGGTTTGACTTTCCAACTGCTTTACTATCAATCTCCCAACTTGAATAGACACCACTTTTAACCTCCTGGTACACACACGTTGCCAATTTGGCAGAGGATGAAAGGAAAGGGGGAGAACCAATGACAGAGTAGCTGTTAGGCATTTAGACGGGCACATGTCACTCTAATTTCACGGGAGGAAGAAGAACTAACCAAAGTCTCAGCCTCCCACGGGTAAAAAGTAGAGGTCCTGAACCAAAATTTTGGAATTGCAGTCAGCTCACAAAAAATGAGTTGAAAAATGGGGCTCAGGACACAGCAATTCACAAACTGGAAGAGTAATAAAGGACAACTATCATCCAAAAATCTGTTGAGGGAAGGCAACGAGCTGGAGTTGAAATCGAGGCAGAATAGCAGGAAACAGATTTCAAGAGGTATGTTGGAATCGCTTTTAAAGCACAGGAAGAGGGGCACAACTTCGACAATGATGCACTTGGCCAAAAAGGGTGTATGCGCTTTCTCCTGAATATATTCAGGAGAAAACGCATACGCCCTTTTTGGCAAACCAAGCAAGCGGGCAATGCAAATCTGCAATACAAAGAAGTATCACTTCCCACCGGTCAAAAGGGACATCCACAAAATGTGTAAAAACCAGAAAGGCAAGACAGGCCCTGGAGAACAGGGAGCCTTGTTATGCTGATGGGCTGGATGTAAATTGCCAACTGCCTCTCTGGAGGAGTGCACTATGTTCCCTAAAACAAGTAAACAATAGAGCTACAGAGCCAAGGGCACTTCCAGTCTAGGGAATATACCTTGGGAAAACTGAAAATCAATAAGCCAGAGCCACCGCAAAATTTAGGGCTGCACTGCTTACAAAAACCTCAACTTGGGTACACCTTAAATATCCCAGGAAATATAAAAATGGTTCAAAAATTTGTGGTACTTACGAACGATGGAATATCCCTCAGCCATGAAATCAATGTCATAAGACCAGTAGCAGCAAAATGGGTGGATTCAGGTACGATGATTCTAAGTGAAATAAGTCACACAGAAAAAGAAACTTATCATAAGATATCACTTATGAAGATCCTGTAAACATGGCTACACTTGAACTGAGTTAGGAAAGAGAACAGTGTCTCACATTTAGAAAACACTCTTATGCCTGCTTAAGGGGGAAGGAGAGGTGGGGTGATGCATAAAACCAGAGTTTGAAATAAGCACAGGTACCGTTCCAAAAACCAACTATGGAATAGACAAGACCTACACCTTCCTCAGTGAAAGGGACTCAAAATCCCATATTTCCCGCAGAGGAATATATCTGACTAGTAAGAATCTTAAAACCTATGTATTGATATGTCTCCGTAAGGGATTCAAGTGTGTCTAGACTGGCATAAACATGGCAGCGAGAATCAGCTCAAACCCACTATAAAAAGGAATTTCAAAAACAAAACAAAAAAATGGGAAATTCTTTACAATTCCTTCAGGGTCTCTGATGAAACCTGGAATGACCCTATCTACAACGACAGCTGGATGTGGCATAAGGCTGGATAATTGGGACTGAGAGGATTGGTGAGATTGGTGAGCAAATGCAGACCCTTTAAAGCAATAATGCCTGGCACCCATTCCATGGGTCCCAACTCTCCATGTTGAAGAGAATATTACTACAGTTATAACATGTACGGGAAACCTAGAGAACGGACACACTGTGAATACGAAAGGATTCTAAAACTCAACGAATAGTCCCTCTCCTGGTGCTCCGGTTTGACTTTCCATCTGCTTTACTATCAACCTCCCAACTTGGAGAGACAGACCCTTTAACCTCCTGGTTCACACAGGTTGCCAATTTGGCAGAGGATGAAAGGGAATAGGGAGAACCAATGAGAGAGTAGCTGTTAGGCATTTGGACGGGCACATATCACTGTAATTTCCCGGCAGGAAGAAGAATTAACCAAAGTCTCAGCCCCACACCGGGAACCAGCATAGGTCCTGAACCAAAATTTTGGACTTGCGGTCAGCTCACCAAAAACGAGTTGAAAAATGGAGCTCAGGGGCACAGACATTCACAAACTGGCCGAGTAATAAAGGACAACTATCGTCCAAAAATCTGTTGAGGGAAGGCAACGAGGCGGACTTGAAAGCGAGGCAGAATAGCAGGAAACAGATTTCAAGAGGTACGTTGGAATCGCCTTTAAAGCACAGGAAGAGGGGCACAACTTCGACAATGATGCACTTGGCCAAAAAGGGCGTATGCGTTTTCTCCTGAATATATTCAGGAGAAAACGCATACGCCCTTTTCGGCCAAGCAAGCAAGCGGGCAATGCAAATCTGCACTACAAAGGAGTATCACTTCCCACCTGTCAAAAGGGACATCCACAAAATGTGTAAAAACCAGAAAGGCAAGATAGGCCCTGGAGAACAGGGAGCCTTGTTATGCTGATGGGCGGGATGTAAATTGCCAACTGCCTCTCTGGAAGAGTGCATTGTGTTCCCTAAAACAAGTAAAGAACAGAGCTACAGAGCCAAGGGCACTTCCAGTCTAGGGAATATACCTTGGGAAAACTGAAAATCAATAAGACAGAGCCACCCCAAAATTCAGGGCTGCACTGCTTACAAGGACCTCAACTTGGGTACACCTTAAATATCCCAGGAAATATAAAAATGGTTCAAAAAATTTTGGTACTTACGTACGATGGAATATCCCTCAGCCATGAAATCAATGTCATAAGACCAGTAGCAGCAAAATGAGTGGAATGAGGTTCGATGATTCTAAGTGAAATAAGTCACACAGAAAAAGCAAGTTATCATAAGATATCACTTACGTAGATCCTGTAAACATGGCTACACTTGAACTGAGCTAGGAAAGAGAACAGAGTCTCACATTTGGAAAACACTCTTATGCCTGCTTAAGGGGGAAGGAGAGGTGGGGTGATGCATAAAACCAGAGTTTGATATAAGCACAGGTACCGTTCCAAAAACCAACTATGGAATAGACAAGACCTACGCCTTCCTCAGTGAAAGGGACTCAAAACCCCATGTTTCCCGCAGAGGAAAATATCTGACTAGTAAGAATCTTAAAACCTATGTATTGATATGTCTCCATAAGGGAATCAAGTGTGTCTAGACTGGCATAAACATGGCAGCGAGAATCAGCTCAAACCCACTATAAAAAGCAATTTCAAAAACAAAACAAAAAAACTGGGAAATGCTTTTTTTTTTTTTTTTTTTTTTTTTGCGGTATGCGGGCCTCTCACTGTTGTGGCCTCTCCCATTGCAGAACACAGGCTCCGGACGTGCAGGCCCAGCGGCCATGGCTCAAGGGCCCAGCCGCTCCGCGGCATGTGGGATCTTCCCAGACCAGGGCACGAACCCGTGTCCCCTGCATCGGCAGGCGGACTCTCAACCACTGCGCCACCAGGGAAGCCCGGAAATTATTTACAATTCCTTCAGGGTCAATGATGAAACCTGGAATGACCCTATCTACAACGACAGCTGGATGTGGCATAAGGAGGGACACTTGGGACTGAGTCGATTGGTGAGATTGGGTGAGCAAATGCAGGCACTTTAAATCACAAATGCCTGGCACCCATTGCATGGGTCCCAACTCTCAAGGTTGAAGGGAATATTACTACAGCTATAACATGTACGGGAAACCTAGTGAACGGACACACTGTGAATAGAAAGGTTTCTAAAACTCAACGAATAGTCCCTCTCCTGGTGCTCCCGTTTTACTTTCCATCTGCTTTACTATAAACCTCCCAACTTGGAGAGACAGCCCCTTTAACCTCCTGGTTCGCACAGGTTGCCAATTTGGCAGAGGATGAATGGGAAGAGGGAGAACCAATGAGAGAGTAGCTGTTAGGCATTTGGACGGGCACATATCAGTCTAATGTCCCGGCAGGAAGAAGAATTAACCAAAGTCTCAGCCACCCACCGGGAAACAGCATAGTTCCTGAACCAAAATTTTGGACATGCGGTCAGCTCACAAAAAACGAGTTGAAAAATGGAGCTCAGGGGCACAGCAATTCACAAACTGGCAGAGTAATAAAGGACAACTATCGTCCAAAAATCTGTTGAGGGAAGGCAACGAGGCGGAGTTGAAAGCGAGACACAATAGCAGGAAACATATTTCAAGAGGTAAGTTGGAATCGCCTTTAAAGCACAGGAAGAGGGGCACAACTTCGACAATGATGCACTTGGCCAAAAAGGGCGTATGCGTTTTCTCTTGAATATTTTCATGAGAAAACGCATACACCCATTTTGGCCAAGCAAGGAAGGGGGCAATGCCAATCTGCACTACAAAGAAGTATCACTTCCCACCGGTCAAAAGGGACATGCACAAAATACGTAAAAACCAGAAAGGCAAGACAGGCCCTGGAGAACAGGGAGCCTTGTTATGCTGATGGGCGGGATGTAAATTGACAACTGCCTCTCTGGAGGAGTGCATTGTGTACCCTAAAACAAGTAAACAACAGAGCTACAGAGCCAAGGGCACTTCCAGTCTAGGGAATATACCTTGGGAAAACTGAAAATCAATAAGACAGAGCCACCCCAAAATTTAGGGCTGTACTGCTTACAAGGACCTCAACTTGGGTACACCTTAAATATCCCAGGAAATATAAAAATGGTTCAAAAAATTGTGGTATTTACGTACGATGGAATATCCCTCAGCCATGAAATCAATGTCATAAGACCAGTAGCAGCAAAATGGGTTGATTCAGGTACGATAATTCTAAGTGAAATAAGTCACACAGAAAAAGAAACTTATCATAAGATATCACTTATGAATATCCTGTAAACATGGCTACACTTGAACTGAGTTAGGAAAGAGAACAGTGTCTCACATTTAAAAAACACTCTTATGCCTGCTTAAGGTGGAAGGAGAGGTGGGGTGATGCATAAAACCAGAGTTTGATATAAGCACAGGTACCGTTCCAAAAACCAACTATGGAATAGACAAGACCTACACCTTCCTCAGTGAAAGGGACTCAAAACCCCATATTTCCCGCAGAGGAAAATATCTGACTAGTAAGAATCTTAAAACCTATGTATTGATATGTCTCCGTAAGGGAAACTAGTGTGTCTAGACTGGCATAAACATGGCAGCGAGAATCAGCTCAAACCCACTATAAAAAGGAATTTCAAAAACAAAACAAAAAAACTGGGAAAATCTTTACAATTCCTTCAGGGTCAATGATGAAACCTGGAATGACCCTATCTACAACGACAGCTGGATGTGGCATAAGGAGGGACACTTGGGACTGAGTCGATTGGTGAGATTGGGTGAGCAAATGCAGACCCTTTAAATCACAAATGCCTGGCACACATTCCATGGGTCCCAACTCTCCAGGTTGAAGGGAATATTACTACAGCTATAACATGTACGGGAAACCTAGAGAACGGACACACTGTGAATAGAAAGGTTTCTAAAACTCAACGAATAGTCCCTCTCCTGGTGCTCCCGTTTTACTTTCCATCTGCTTTACTATCAACCTCCCAACTTGGAGAGACAGCCCCTTTAACCTCCTGGTTCGCACAGGTTGCCAATTTGGCAGAGGATGAAAGGGAAGAGGGAGAACCAATGAGAGAGTAGCTGTTAGGCATTTGGACGGGCACATATCACTCTAATTTCCCGGCAGGAAGAAGAATTAACCAAAGTCTCAGCCACCCACCGGGAACCAGCATAAATCCTGAACCAAAATTTTGGACTTGCGGTCAGCTCACAAAAAACGAGTTGAAAAATGGATCTCAGGGGCACAGCAATTTACAAACTGGCAGAGTAATAAAGGAGAACTATCGTCCAAAAATCTGTTGAGGGAAGACATCGAGGCGGACTTGAAAGCGAGGCAGAATAGCAGGAAACAGATTTCAAGAGGTACGTTGGAATCGCCTTTAAAGCACAGAAAGAGGGGCACAACTTCGACAAAGATGCACTTGGCCAAAAAGGGCGTATGCGTTTTCTCCTGAATATATTCAGGAGAAAACGCGTACACCCTTTTTGGCCAAGCAAGGAAGCGGGCAATGCAAATCTGCACTACAAAGAAGTATCACTTCCCACCGGTCAAAAGGGACAACCACAAAATGTGTAAAAACTAGAAAGGCAAGACAGGCCATGGAGAACAGGGAACCTTGTTATGCTGATGGGCAGGATGTAAATTGCCAACTGCCTCTCTGGAGGAGTGCATTGTGTACCCTAAAACAAGTAAACAACAGAGCTACAGAGCCAAGGGCACTTCCAGTTTAGGGAATATACCTTGGGAAAACTGAAAATCAATAAGACAGAGCCACTCCAAAATTTAGGGCTGTACTGCTTACAAGGACCTCAACTTGGGTACACCTTAAATATCCCAGGAAATATAAAAATGGTTCAAAAAATTGTGGTACTTACGTACGATGGAATATCCCTCAGGCATGAAATCAATGTCATAAGACCAGTAGCAGCAAAATGGTTGATTCAGGTACGATGATTCTAAGTGAAATAAGTGACACAGAAAAAGAAAATTATCATATGATATCACTTATGAAAATCCTGTAAACATGGCTACACTTGAACTGAGTTAGGAAAGAGAACAGTGTCTCACATTTAGAAAACACTCTTATACCTGCTTAAGGGGGAAGGAGAGGTGGGGTGATGCATAAAACCAGAGTTTGATATAAGCACAGGTACCGTTCCAAAAACCAACTATGGAATAGACAAGACCTACACCTTCCTCAGTGAAAGGGTCTCAAAACCCCATATTTCCTGCAGAGAAATATATCTGACTAGTAAGAATCTTAAAACCTATGTATAGATATGTCTCCGTAAGGGAATCAAGTGTGTCTAGACTGGCATAAACATGGCAGCGAGAATCAGCTCAAACCCACTATAAAAAGGAATTTCAAAAACAAAACAAAAAACTGGGAAATTCTTTACAATTCCTTCAGGGTCTCTGATGAAACCTGGAATGACCCTATCTACAACGACAGCTGGATGTGGCATAATGCTGGACCCTTGGGACTGAGAGGATTGGTGAGTTTGGGTGAGCAAATGCAGACCCTTTAAAGCACAAATGCCTGGCACCCATTCCATGGTTCCCAACTCTCCAGGTTAGAGGGAATATTACTACAGTTATAACATGTAAGGGAAACCTACAGAACGGACACACTGTGAATATGAAAGGTTTCTAAAACTCAACGAATAGTCCCTCTCCTGGAGCCCCGGTTTGACTTTCCATATGCTTTACTATCAACCTCCCAACTTGGAGAGACAGCCCCTTTAACCACCTGGTTTCCACAGGTTGCCAATTTGGCAGAGGATGAAAGGGAAGAGGGAGAAACAATGAGAGAGTAGCTGTTAGGCGTTTGCACGGGCACATATCACTGTAATTTCCCTGCCGGAAGAAGAATTAACCAAGGTGTCAGCCACCCACCGGGAACCAGTATAGGTCCTGAACCAAAATTTTGGGCTTGCGGTCAGCTCAAAAAAAACGAGTTGAAAAATGGAGCTCAGGGGCACAGCAATTCACAAACTGACCGAGTAATAAAGGACAACTATCGTCCAAAAATCTGTTGAGGGTAGGCTACGAGGCGGACTTGAAAGCGAGGCAGAATAGCAGGAAACAGATTTCAAGAGGTACGTTGGAATCGACTTTAAGGCACAGGAAGAGGGGCACAACTTCGACAATGATGCACTTGGCCAAAAAGGGCGTATGCGTTTTCTCCTGAATATATTCAGGAGAAAACGCATACGCCCTTTTTGGCCAAGCAAGCAAGCGGGCAATGCAAATCTGCACTACAAAGAAGTATCACTTCCCACCGGTCAAAACGGAAATCCACAAAATGTGTAAAAACCAAAAAGGCAAGACAGGCCCTGGAGAACAGGGAGCCTTGTTATGCTGATGTGCGGGATGTAAATTGCCAACTGCCTCTCTGGAAGAGTGCATTGTGTTCCCTAAAACAAGTAAAGAACAGAGCTACAGAGCCAAGGGCACTTCCAGTCTAGGGAATATACCTTGGGAAACTGAAAATCAATAAGACAGAGCCACCCCAAAATTTAGGGCTGCACTGCTTACAAGGACCTCAACTTGGGTACACCTTAAATATCCCAGGAAATATAAAAATGGTTCAAAAATTTGTGGTACTTACGTACGATGGAATATCCCTCAGCCATGAAATCAATGTCATAAGACCAGTAGCAGCAAAATGGGTGGATTCAGGTACGATGATTCTAAGTGAAATAAGTCACACAGAAAAATAAACTTATCATAAGATATCACTTATGAAGATCCTGTAAACATGGCTACACTTGAACTGAGTTAGGAAAGAGAACAGTGTCTCACATTTAGAAAACACTCTTATGCCTGATTAACGGGGAAGGAGAGGTGGGGTGATGCTTAAAACAAGAGTTTGATATAAGCACAGGTACCGTTCCAAAAACCAACTATGGAATAGACAAGACCTACACCTTCCTCAGTGAAAGGGACTCAAAACCCCATATTTACCGCAGAGGAATATATCTGACTAGTAAGAATCTTAAAACCTATGTATTGATATGTCTCCATAAGGGAATCAAGTGTGTCTAGACTGGCATAAACATGGCAGCGAGAATCAGCTCAAACCCACTATAAAAAGGAATTTCAAAAACAAAACAAAAAACTGGGAAATTCTTTACAATTCCTTCAGGGTCTCTGATGAAACCTGGAATGACCATATCTACAACGACAGCTGGATGTGGCATAATGTTGGACCCTTGGGACTGAGAGGATTGGTGAGTTTGGGTGAGCAAATGCAGACCCTTTAAAGCAATAATGCATGGCACCCATTCCATGGGTCCGAACTCTCCAGGTTGAAGGGAATATTACTACAGCTATAACATGTGCGGGAAACCTAGAGAACGGACACACTGTGAATACGAAAGGTTTCTAAAACTCAACGAATAGTCCCTCTCCTGGTGCTCCGGTTTGACTTTCCGTCTGCTTTACTATCAACCTCCCAACTTGGAGAGACAGCCCCTTTAACCTCTTGGTTCGCACAGGTTGCCAATTTGGCAGAGGATGAAAGGGAAGAGGGAGAACCAATGAGAGAGTAGCTGTTAGGCATTTGGACGGGCACATATCACTGTAATTTCCCGGCAGGAAGAAGAATTAACCAAAGTCTCAGCCCCGCACCGGGAACCAGCATAGGTCCTGAACCACAATTTTGGACTTGCGGTCAGCTCACCAAAAACGAGTTGAAAAATGGAGCTCAGGGGCACAGCAATTCACAAACTGGCCGAGTAATAAAGGACAACTATCGTCCAAAAATCTGTTGAGGGAAGGCAACGAGGCGGACTTGAAAGCGAGGCAGAATAGCAGGAAACAGATTTCAAGAGGTACGTTGGAATCGCCTTTAAAGCACAGGAAGAGGGGCACAACTTCGACAATGATGCACTTGGCCAAAAAGGGCGTATGCGTTTTCTCCTGAATATATTCAGGAGAAAACGCATACGCCCTTTTTGGCCAAGCAAGCAAGCGGGCAATGCAAATCTGCACTACAAAGAAGTATCACTTCCCACCGGTCAAAAGGGACATCCACAAAATGTGTAAGAACAAGAAAGGCAAGACAGGCCCTGGAGAACAGGGAGCCTTGTTATGCTGATGGGCGGGATGTAAATTGACAACTGCCTCTCTGGAGGAGTGCATTCTGTTCCCTAAAACAAGTAAAGAACAGAGCTACAGAGCCAAGGGCACTACCAGTCTAGGGAATATACCTTGGGAAAACTGAAAATCAATAAGACAGAGCCACCCCAAAATTTAGGGCTGCACTGCATACAAGGACCTCAAATTGGATACACCTTAAGTATCCCAGAAAATATAAACATGGTTCAAAAAATTGTGGTACTTACGTACGATGGAATATCCCTCAGCCATGAAATCAATGTCATAAGACCAGTAGCAGCAAAATGGGTGGATTCAGGTACGATGATTCTAAGTGAAATAAGTCACACAGAAAAAGAAACTTATCATAAGATATCACTTATGAAGATCCTGTAAACATGGCTACACTTGAACTGAGTTAGGAAAGAGAACAGTGTCTCACATTTAGAAAACACTCTTATACCTGCTGAAGGGGGAAGGAGAGGTGGGGTGATGCATAAAACCAGAGTTTGATATAAGCACAGGTACCGTTCCAAAAACCAACTATGGAATAGACAAGACCTACACCGTCCTCAGTGAAAGGGACTCAAAACCCCATATTTCCCGCACAGGAAAATATCTGACTAGTAAGAATCTTAAAACCTATGTATTGATATGTCTCCGTAAGGGAATCAAGTGTGTCTAGACTGGCATAAACATGGCAGCGAGAATCAGCTCAAACCCACTATAAAAAGGAATTTCAAAAACAAAACAAAAAAACTGGGAAATTCGTTACAATTCCTTCAGGGTCTCTGATGAAAGCTGGAATGACCCTATCTACAACGACAGCTGGATGTGGCATAAGGAGGGACACTTGGGACTGAGACGATTGGTGAGATTGGGTGAGCAAATGCAGACCCTTTAAAGCAATAATGCATGGCACCCATTCCATGGGTCCGAACTCTCCAGGTTGAAGGGAATATTACTACAGCTATAACATGTGCGGGAAACCTAGAGAACGAACACACTGTGAATACGAAAGATTTCTAAAACTCAACGAATAGTCCCTCTCCTGGTGCTCCGGTTTTACTTTCCGGCTGCTTTACTATCATTCTCCGAAATTGGAGAGACAGCCCCTTTAACCTCCTGGTTCGCACAGGTTGCCAATTTGGCAGAGGATGAAAGGGAAGAGGGAGAACCAATGAGAGAGTAGCTGTTAGGCATTTGGACGGGCACATATCACTGTAATTTCCGGGCAGGAAGAAGAATTAACCAAATTCTCAGCCACCCACCGGGAACCAGTATAGTTCCTGAACCAAAATTTTGGACTTGCGGTCAGCTCACCAAAAACGAGTTGAAAAATGGAGCTCAGGGGCACAGCAATTCACAAACTGGCCGAGTAATAAAGGACAACTATCGTCCAAAAATCTGTTGAGGGTAGGCAACGAGGCGGAATTGAAAGCGAGGCAGAATAGCAGGAAACAGATTTCAAGAGGTACGTTGGAATCGAATTTAAGGCACAGGAAGAGGGGCACAACTTCGACAATGATGCACTTGGCCAAAAAGGGCGTATGCGTTTTATCCTGAATATATTCAGGAGAAAACGCATACGCCCTTTTTGGCCAAGCAAGCAAGCGGGCAATGCAAATCTGCACTACAAAGAAGTATCACTTCCCACCGGTCAAAACGGAAATCCACAAAATGTGTAAAAACCAAAAAGGCAAGACAGGCCCTGGAGAACAGGAAGCCTTGTTATGCTGATGGGCGGGATGTAAATTGCCAACTGCCTCTCTGGAGGAGTGCATTCTGTTCCCTAAAACAAGTAAAGAACAGAGCTACAGAGCCAAGGGCACTACCAGTCTAGGGAATATACCTTGGGAAAACTGAAAATCAATAAGACAGAGCTACCCAAAAATTTAGGGCTGCACTGCATACAAGGACCTCAACTTGGATACACCTTAAGTATCCCAGAAAATATAAACATGGTTCAAAAAATTGTGGTACTTACGTACGATGGAATATCCCTCAGCCATGAAATCAATGTCATAAGACCAGTAGCAGCAAAGTGGGTGGATTCAGGTACGATGATTCTAAGTGAAATAAGTCACACAGAAAAAGAAACTTATCATAAGATATCACTTATGAAGATCCTGTAAACATGGCTACACTTGAACTGAGTTAGGAAAGAGAACAGTGTCTCACATTTAGAAAACACTCTTATACCTGCTTAAGGGGGAAGGAGAGGTGGGGTGATGCATAAAACCAGAGTTTGATATAAGCACAGGTACCGTTCCAAAAACCAACTATGGAATAGACAAGACCTACACCGTCCTCAGCGAAAGGGACTCAAAACCCCATATTTCCCGCAGAGGAAAATATCTGACTAGTAATAATCTTAAAACCTATGTATTGATATGTCTCCGTAAGGGAATCAAGTGTGTCTAGACTGTAATAAACATGGAAGCGAGAATCAGCTCAAACCCACTATAAAAAGGAATTTCAAAAACAAAACAAAAAAACTGGGAAATTCTTTACAATTCCTTCAGGGTCTCTGATTAAAGCTGGAATGACCCTATCTACAACGACAGCTGGATGTGGCATAAGGAGGGACACTTGGGACTGAGACGATTGGTGAGATTGGGTGAGCAAATGCAGACCCTTTAAAGCAATAATGCATGGCACCCATTCCATGGGTCCGAACTCTCCAGGTTGAAGGGAATATTACTACAGCTATAACATGTGCGGGAAACCTAGAGAACGGACACACTGTGAATACGAAAGGTTTCTAAAACTCAACGAATAGTCCCTCTCCTGGTGCTCCGGTTTGACTTTCCGTCTGCTTTACTATCAACCTCCCAACTTGGAGAGACAGCCCCTTTAACCTCTTGGTTCGCACAGGTTGCCAATTTGGCAGAGGATGAAAGGGAAGAGGGAGAACCAATGAGAGAGTAGCTGTTAGGCATTTGGACGGGCACATATCACTGTAATTTCCCGGCAGGAAGAAGAATTAACCAAAGTCTCAGCCCCGCACCGGGAACCAGCATAGGTCCTGAACCACAATTTTGGACTTGCGGTCAGCTCACCAAAAACGAGTTGAAAAATGGAGCTCAGGGGCACAGCAATTCACAAACTGGCCGAGTAATAAAGGACAACTATCGTCCAAAAATCTGTTGAGGGAAGGCAACGAGGCGGACTTGAAAGCGAGGCAGAATAGCAGGAAACAGATTTCAAGAGGTACGTTGGAATCGCCTTTAAAGCACAGGAAGAGGGGCACAACTTCGACAATGATGCACTTGGCCAAAAAGGGCGTATGCGTTTTCTCCTGAATATATTCAGGAGAAAACGCATACGCCCTTTTTGGCCAAGCAAGCAAGCGGGCAATGCAAATCTGCACTACAAAGAAGTATCACTTCCCACCGGTCAAAAGGGACATCCACAAAATGTGTAAGAACAAGAAAGGCAAGACAGGCCCTGGAGAACAGGGAGCCTTGTTATGCTGATGGGCGGGATGTAAATTGCCAACTGCCTCTCTGGAGGAGTGCATTCTGTTCCCTAAAACAAGTAAAGAACAGAGCTACAGAGCCAAGGGCACTACCAGTCTAGGGAATATACCTTGGGAAAACTGAAAATCAATAAGACAGAGCCACCCCAAAATTTAGGGCTGCACTGCATACAAGGACCTCAAATTGGATACACCTTAAGTATCCCAGAAAATATAAACATGGTTCAAAAAATTGTGGTACTTACGTACGATGGAATATCCCTCAGCCATGAAATCAATGTCATAAGACCAGTAGCAGCAAAATGGGTGGATTCAGGTACGATGATTCTAAGTGAAATAAGTCACACAGAAAAAGAAACTTATCATAAGATATCACTTATGAAGATCCTGTAAACATGGCTACACTTGAACTGAGTTAGGAAAGAGAACAGTGTCTCACATTTAGAAAACACTCTTATACCTGCTGAAGGGGGAAGGAGAGGTGGGGTGATGCATAAAACCAGAGTTTGATATAAGCACAGGTACCGTTCCAAAAACCAACTATGGAATAGACAAGACCTACACCGTCCTCAGTGAAAGGGACTCAAAACCCCATATTTCCCGCACAGGAAAATATCTGACTAGTAAGAATCTTAAAACCTATGTATTGATATGTCTCCGTAAGGGAATCAAGTGTGTCTAGACTGGCATAAACATGGCAGCGAGAATCAGCTCAAACCCACTATAAAAAGGAATTTCAAAAACAAAACAAAAAAACTGGGAAATTCTTTACAATTCCTTCAGGGTCTCTGATGAAAGCTGGAATGACCCTATCTACAACGACAGCTGGATGTGGCATAAGGAGGGACACTTGGGACTGAGACGATTGGTGAGATTGGGTGAGCAAATGCAGACCCTTTAAAGCAATAATGCATGGCACCCATTCCATGGTTCCGAACTCTCCAGGTTGAAGGGAATATTACTACAGCTATAACATGTGCGGGAAACCTAGAGAACGGACACACTGTGAATACGAAAGATTTCTAAAACTCAACGAATAGTCCCTCTCCTGGTGCTCCGGTTTTACTTTCCGGCTGCTTTACTATCATTCTCCGAAATTGGAGAGACAGCCCCTTTAACCTCCTGGTTCGCACAGGTTGCCAATTTGGCAGAGGATGAAAGGGAAGAGGGAGAACCAATGAGAGAGTAGCTGTTAGGCATTTGGACGGGCACATATCACTGTAATTTCCGGGCAGGAAGAAGAATTAACCAAATTCTCAGCCACCCACCGGGAAACAGTATAGGTCCTGAACCAAAATTTTGGACTTGCGGTCAGCTCACCAAAAACGAGTTGAAAAATGGAGCTCAGGGGCACAGCAATTCACAAACTGGCCGAGTAATAAAGGACAACTATCGTCCAAAAATCTGTTGAGGGAAGGCAACGAGGCGGACTTGAAAGCGAGGCAGAATAGCAGGAAACAGATTTCAAGAGGTACGTTGGAATCGCCTTTAAAGCACAGGAAGAGGGGCACAACTTCGACAATGATGCACTTGGCCAAAAAGGGCGTATGCGTTTTCTCCTGAATATATTCAGGAGAAAACGCATACGCCCTTTTTGGCCAAGCAAGCAAGCGGGCAATGCAAATCTGCACTACAAAGAAGTATCACTTCCCACCGGTCAAAAGGGACATCCACAAAATGTGTAAGAACAAGAAAGGCAAGACAGGCCCTGGAGAACAGGGAGCCTTGTTATGCTGATGGGCGGGATGTAAATTGCCAACTGCCTCTCTGGAGGAGTGCATTCTGTTCCCTAAAACAAGTAAAGAACAGAGCTACAGAGACAAGGGCACTACCAGTCTAGGGAATATACCTTGGGAAAACTGAAAATCAATAAGACAGAGCCACCCCAAAATTTAGGGCTGCACTGCATACAAGGACCTCAACTTGGATACACCTTAAGTATCCCAGAAAATATAAACATGGTTCAAAAAATTGTGGTACTTACGTACGATGGAATATCCCTCAGCCATGAAATCAATGTCATAAGACCAGTAGCAGCAAAATGGGTGGATTCAGGTACGATGATTCTAAGTGAAATAAGTCACACAGAAAAAGAAACTTATCATAAGATATCACTTATGAAGATCCTGTAAACATGGCTACACTTGAACTGAGTTAGGAAAGAGAACAGTGTCTCACATTTAGAAAACACTCTTATACCTGCTTAAGGGGGAAGGAGAGGTGGGGTGATGCATAAAACCAGAGTTTGATATAAGCACAGGTACCGTTCCAAAAACCAACTATGGAATAGACAAGACCTACACCGTCCTCAGTGAAAGGGACTCAAAACCCCATATTTCCCGCAGATAAAGTATCTGACTAGTAAGAATCTTAAAACCTATGTATTGATATGTCTCCATAAGGGAATCAAGTGTGTCTAGACTGGCATAAACATGGCAGCGAGAATCAGCTCAAACCCACTATAAAAAGGAATTTCAAAAACAAAACAAAAAAACTGGGAAATTCTTTACAATTCCTTCAGGGTCTCTGATGAAAGCTGGAATGACCCTATCTACAACGACAGCTGGATGTGGCATAAGGAGGGACACTTGGGACTGAGACGATTGGTGAGATTGGGTGAGCAAATGCAGACCCTTTAAAGCAATAATGCATGGCACCCATTCCATGGGTCCGAACTCTCCAGGTTGAAGGGAATATTACTACAGCTATAACATGTGCGGGAAACCTAGGGAAGGGACACACTGTGAATACGAAAGGTTTCTAAAACTCAACGCATAGTCCCTCTCCTGGTGCTCCGGTTTGACTTTCCGTCTGCTTTACAATCAACCTCCCAACTTGGAGAGACAGCCCCTTTAACATCTTGGTTCGCACAGGTTGCCAATTTGGCAGAGGATGAAAGGGAAGAGGGAGAACCAATGAGAGAGTAGCTGTTAGGCATTTGGACGGGCACATATCACTGTAATTTCCCGGCAGGAAGAAGAATTAACCAAATTCTCAGCCACCCACCGGGAACCAGTATAGGTCCTGAACCAAAATTTTGGACTTGCGGTCAGCTCACCAAAAACGAGTTGAAAAATGGAGCTCAGGGGCACAGCAATTCACAAACTGGCCGAGTAATAAAGGACAACTATCGTCCAAAAATCTGTTGAGGGAAGGCAATGAGGCAGACTTGAAAGCGAGGCAGAATAGCAGGAAACAGATTTCAAGAGGTACGTTGGAATCGCCTTTAAAGCACAGGAAGAGGGGCACAACTTCGACAATGATGCACTTGGACAAAAAGGGCGTATGCGTTTTCTCCTGAATATATTCAGGAGAAAACGCATACGCCCTTTTTGGCCAAGCAAGCAAGCGGGCAATGCAAATCTGCACTACAAAGAAGTATCACTTCCCACCGGTCAAATGGGACATCCACAAAATGTGTAAGAACAAGAAAGGCAAGACAGGCCCTGGAGAACAGGGAGCCTTGTTATGCTGATGGGCGGGATGTAAATTGCCAACTGCCTCTCTGGAGGAGTGCATTCAGTTCCCAACAACAAGTAAAGAACAGAGCTACAGAGCCAAGGGCACTACCAGTCTAGGGAATATACCTTGGGAAAACTGAAAATCAATAAGACAGAGCCACCCCAAAATTTAGGGCTGCAGTGCATACAAGGATCTCAACTTGGATACACCTTAAGTATCCCAGAAAATATAAACATGGTTCAAAAAATTGTGGTACTTACGTACGATGGAATATCCCTCAGCCATGAAATCAATGTCATAAGACCAGTAGCAGCAAAATGGGTGGATTCAGGTACGATGATTCTAAGTGAAATGAGTCACACAGAAAAAGAAACTTATCATAAGATATCACTTATGAAGATCCTGTAAACATGGCTACACTTGAACTGAGTTAGGAAAGAGAACAGTGTCTCACATTTAGAAAACACTCTTATACCTGCTTAAGGGGGAAGGAGAGGTGGGGTGATGCATAAAACCAGAGTTTGATATAAGCACAGGTACCGTTCCAAAAACCAACTATGTAATAGACAAGACCTACACCGTCCTCAGCGAAAGGGACTCAAAACCCCATATTTCCCGCAGAGGAAAATATCTGACTAGTAAGAATCTTAAAACCTATGTATTGATATGTCTCCGTAAGGGAATCAAGTGTGTCTAGACTGGCATAAACATGGCAGCGAGAATCAGCTCAAACCCACTATAAAAAGGAATTTCAAAAACAAAACAAAAAAACTGGGAAATTCTTTACAATTCCTTCAGGGTCTCTGATGAAAGCTGGAATGACCCTATCTACAATGACAGCTGGATGTGGCATAAGGAGGGAAACTTGGGACTGAGACGATTGGTGAGATTGGGTGAGCAAATGCACACCCTTTAAAGCAATAATGCATGGCACCCATTCCATGGGTCCGAACTCTCCAGGTTGAAGGGAATATTACTACAGCTATAACATGTGCGGGAAACCTAGAGAACGGACACACTGTGAATACGAAAGGTTTCTAAAACTCAACGAATAGTCCCTCTCCTGGTGCTCCAGTTTGACTTTCCGTCTGCTTTACTATCAACCTCCCAACTTGGAGAGACAGCCCCTTTAACCTCTTGGTTCGCACACGTTGCCAATTTGGCAGAGGATGAAAGGGAAGAGGGAGAACCAATGAGAGAGTAGCTGTTAGGCATTTGGACGGGCACATATCACTGTAATTTCCCAGCAGGAAGAAGTATTAACCAAATTCTCAGCCACCCACCGGAAACCAGTATAGGTCCTGAACCAAAATTTTGGACTTGCGGTCAGCTCACCAAAAACGAGTTGAAAAATGGAGCTCAGGGGCACAGCAATTCACAAACTGGCCGAGTAATAAAGGACAACTATCGTCCAAAAATCTGTTGAGGGAAGGCAATGAGGCGGACTTGAAAGCGAGGCAGAATAGCAGGAAACAGATTTCAAGAGGTACGTTGGAATCACCTTTAAAGCACAGGAAGAGGGGCACAACTTCGACAATGATGCACTTGGCCAAAAAGGGCGTATGCGTTTTCTCCTGAATATATTCAGGAGAAAACGCATACGCCCTTTTTGGCCAAGCAAGCAAGCGGGCAATGCAAATCTGCACTACAAAGAAGTATCACTTCCCACCGGTCAAAGGGGACATCCACAAAATGTGTAAGAACAAGAAAGGCAAGACAGGCCCTGGAGAACAGGGAGCCTTGTTATGCTGATGGGCGGGATGTAAATTGCCAACTGCCTCTCTGGAGGAGTGCATTCTGTTCCCAACAACAAGTAAAGAACAGAGCTACAGAGCCAAGGGCACTACCAGTCTAGGGAATATACCTTGGGAAAACTGAAAATCAATAAGACAGAGCCACCCCAAAATTTAGGGCTGCAGTGCATACAAGGATCTCAACTTTGATACACCTTAAGTATCCAAGAAAATATAAACATGGTTCAAAAAATTGTGGTACTTACGTACGATGGAATATCCCTCAGCCATGAAATCAATGTCATAAGACCAGTAGCAGCAAAATGGGTGGATTCAGGTACGATGATTCTAAGTGAAATAAGTCACACAGAAAAAGAAACTTATCATAAGATATCACTTATGAAGATCCTGTAAACATGGCTACACTTGAACTGAGTTAGGAAAGAGAACAGTGTCTCACATTTAGAAAACACTCTTATACCTGCTTAAGGGGGAAGGAGAGGTGGGGTGATGCATAAAACCAGAGTTTGATATAAGCACAGGTACCGTTCCAAAAACCAACTATGGAATAGACAAGACCTACACCGTCCTCAGCGAAAGGGACTCAAAACCCCATATTTCCCGCAGAGGAAAATATCTGACTAGTAAGAATCTTAAAACCTATGTATTGATATGTCTCCGTAAGGGAATCAAGTGTGTCTAGACTGGCATAAACATGGCAGCGAGAATCAGCTCAAACCCACTATAAAAAGGAATTTCAAAAACAAAACAAAAAAACTGGGAAATTCTTTACAATTCCTTCAGGGTCTCTGATGAAAGCTGGAATGACCCTATCTACAATGACAGCTGGATGTGGCATAAGGAGGGAAACTTGGGACTGAGACGATTGGTGAGATTGGGTGAGCAAATGCACACCCTTTAAAGCAATAATGCATGGCACCCATTCCATGGGTCCGAACTCTCCAGGTTGAAGGGAATATTACTACAGCTATAACATGTGCGGGAAACCTAGAGAACGGACACACTGTGAATACGAAAGGTTTCTAAAACTCAACGAATAGTCCCTCTCCTGGTGCTCCGGTTTGACTTTCCGTCTGCTTTACTATCAACCTCCCAACTTGGAGAGACAGCCCCTTTAACCTCTTGGTTCGCACACGTTGCCAATTTGGCAGAGGATGAAAGGGAAGAGGGAGAACCAATGAGAGAGTAGCTGTTAGGCATTTGGACGGGCACATATCACTGTAATTTCCCAGCAGGAAGAAGTATTAACCAAATTCTCAGCCACCCACCGGAAACCAGTATAGGTCCTGAACCAAAATTTTGGACTTGCGGTCAGCTCACCAAAAACGAGTTGAAAAATGGAGCTCAGGGGCACAGCAATTCACAAACTGGCCGAGTAATAAAGGACAACTATCGTCCAAAAATCTGTTGAGGGAAGGCAACGAGGCGGACTTGAAAGTGAGGCAGAATAGCAGGAAACAGATTTCAAGAGGTACGTTGGAATCGCCTTTAAAGCACAGGGTGAGGGGCACAACTTCGACAATGACGCACTTGGCCAAAAAGGGCGTATGCGTTTTCTCCTGAATATATTCAGGAGAAAACGCATACGCCCTTTTTGGCCAAGCAAGCAAGCGGGCAATGCAAATCTGCACTACAAAGAAGTATCACTTCCCACCGGTCAAAAGGGACATCCACAAAATGTGTAAGAACAAGAAAGGGAAGACAGGCCCTGGAGAACAGGGAGCCTTGTTATGCTGATGGGCGGGATGTAAATTGCCAACTGCCTCTCTGGAGGAGTGCATTCTGTTCCCTAAAACAAGTAAAGAACAGAGCTACAGAGCCAAGGGCACTACCAGTCTAGGAAATATACCTTGGGAAAACTGAAAATCAATAAGACAGAGCCACCCCAAAATTTAGGGCTGCACTGCATACAAGGACCTCAACTTGGATACACCTTAAGTATCCCAGAAAATATAAACAGGGTTCAAAAAATTGTGGTACTTACGTACGATGGAATATCCCTCAGCCATGAAATCAATGTCATAAGACCAGTAGCAGCAAAATGGGTGGATTCAGGTACGATGATTCTAAGTGAAATAAGTCACACAGAAAAAGAAACTTATCATAAGATATCACTTATGAAGATCCTGTAAACATGGCTACACTTGAAGTGAGTTAGGAAAGAAAACAGTGTCTCACATTTAGAAAACACTCTTATACCTGCTTAAGGGGGATGGAGAGGTAGGGTGATGCATAAAACCAGAGTTTGATATAAGCACAGGTACCGTTCCAAAAACCAACTATGGAATAGACAAGACCTACACCGTCCTCAGTGAAAGGGACTCAAAACCCCATATTTCCCGCAGAGGAAAATATCTGACTAGTAAGAATCTTAAAACCTATGTATTGATATGTCTCCGTAAGGGAATCAAGTGTGTCTAGACTGGCATAAACATGGCAGCGAGAATCAGCTCAAACCCACTATAAAAAGGAATTTCAAAAACAAAACAAAAAAACTGGGAAATTCTTTACAATTCCTTCAGGGTCTCTGATGAAAGCTGGAATGACCCTATCTACAATGACAGCTGGATGTGGCATAAGGAGGGAAACTTGGGACTGAGACGATTGGTGAGATTGGGTGAGCAAATGCACACCCTTTAAAGCAATAATGCATGGCACCCATTCCATGGGTCCGAACTCTCCAGGTTGAAGGGAATATTACTACAGCTATAACATGTGCGGGAAACCTAGAGAACGGACACACTGTGAATACGAAAGGTTTCTAAAACTCAACGAATAGTCCCTCTCCTGGTGCTCCGGTTTGACTTTCCGTCTGCTTTACTATCAACCTCCCAACTTGGAGAGACAGCCCCTTTAACCTCTTGGTTCGCACACGTTGCCAATTTGGCAGAGGATGAAAGGGAAGAGGGAGAACCAATGAGAGAGTAGCTGTTAGGCATTTGGACGGGCACATATCACTGTAATTTCCCAGCAGGAAGAAGTATTAACCAAATTCTCAGCCACCCACCGGAAACCAGTATAGGTCCTGAACCAAAATTTTGGACTTGCGGTCAGCTCACCAAAAACGAGTTGAAAAATGGAGCTCAGGGGCACAGCAATTCACAAACTGGCCGAGTAATAAAGGACAACTATCGTCCAAAAATCTGTTGAGGGAAGGCAACGAGGCGGACTTGAAAGTGAGGCAGAATAGCAGGAAACAGATTTCAAGAGGTACGTTGGAATTGCCTTTAAAGCACAGGGAGAGGGGCACAACTTCGACAATGACGCACTTGGCCAAAAAGGGCGTATGCGTTTTCTCCTGAATATATTCAGGAGAAAACGCATACGCCCTTTTTGGCCAAGCAAGCAAGCGGGCAATGCAAATCTGCACTACAAAGAAGTATCACTTCCCACCGGTCAAAACGGAAATCCACAAAATGTGTAAGAACAAGAAAGGGAAGACAGGCCCTGGAGAACAGGGAGCCTTGTTATGCTGATGGGCGGGATGTAAATTGCCAACTGCCTCTCTGGAGGAGTGCATTCTGTTCCCTAAAACAAGTAAAGAACAGAGCTACAGAGCCAAGGGCACTACCAGTCTAGGAAATATACCTTGGGAAAACTGAAAATCAATAAGACAGAGCCACCCCAAAATTTAGGGCTGCACTGCATACAAGGACCTCAACTTGGATACACCTTAAGTATCCCAGAAAATATAAACAGGGTTCAAAAAATTGTGGTACTTACGTACGATGGAATATCCCTCAGCCATGAAATCAATGTCATAAGACCAGTAGCAGCAAAATGGGTGGATTCAGGTACGATGATTCTAAGTGAAATAAGTCACACAGAAAAAGAAACTTATCATAAGATATCACTTATGAAGATCCTGTAAACATGGCTACACTTGAAGTGAGTTAGGAAAGAGAACAGTGTCTCACATTTAGAAAACACTCTTATACCTGCTTAAGGGGGATGGAGAGGTGGGGTGATGCATAAAACCAGAGTTTGATATAAGCACAGGTACCGTTCCAAAAACCAACTATGGAATAGACAAGACCTACACCGTCCTCAGTGAAAGGGACTCAAAACCCCATATTTCCCGCAGAGGAAAATATCTGACTAGTAAGAATCTTAAAACCTATGTATTGATATGTCTCCGTAAGGGAATCAAGTGTGTCTAGACTGGCATAAACATGGCAGCGAGAATCAGCTCAAACCCACTATAAAAAGGAATTTCAAAAACAAAACAAAAAAACTGGGAAATTCTTTACAATTCCTTCAGGGTCTCTGATGAAAGCTGGAATGACCCTATCTACAACGACAGCTGGATGTGGCATAAGGAGGGACACTTGGGACTGAGACGATTGGTGAGATTGGGTGAGCAAATGCAGACCCTTTAAAGCAATAATGCATGGCACCCATTCCATGGGTCCGAACTCTCCAGGTTGAAGGGAATATTACTACAGCTATAACATGTGCGGGAAACCTAGAGAACGGACACACTGTGAATACGAAAGGTTTCTAAAACTCAACGAATAGTCCCTCTCCTGGTGCTCCGGTTTGACTTTCCGTCTGCTTTACTATCAACCTCCCAACTTGGAGAGACAGCCCCTTTAACCTCTTGGTTCGCACAGGTTGCCAATTTGGCAGAGGATGAAAGGGAAGAGGGAGAACCAATGAGAGAGTAGCTGTTAGGCATTTGGACGGGCACATATCACTGTAATTTCCCGGCAGGAAGAAGAATTAACCAAAGTCTCAAACACCCACCGGGAACCAGTATAGGTCCTGAACCAAAATTTTGGACTTGCGGTCAGCTCACCAAAAACGAGTTGAAAAATGGAGCTCAGGGGCACAGCAATTCACCAACTGGCCGAGTAATAAAGGACAACTATCGTCCAAAAATCTGTTGAGGGAACGCAACGAGGCGGACTTGAAAACGAGGCAGAATAGCAGGAAACAGATTTCAAGAGGTACGTTGGAATCGCCTTTAAAGCACAGGAAGAGGGGCACAACTTCGACAATGATGCACTTGGCCAAAAAGGGCGTATGCGTTTTCTCCTGAATATATTCAGGAGAAAACGCATACGCCCTTTTTGGCCAAGCAAGCAAGCGGGCAATGCAAATCTGCACTACAAAGAAGTATCACTTCCCACCGGTCAAAAGGGACATCCACAAAATGTGTAAGAACAAGAAAGGCAAGACAGGCCCTGGAGAACAGGGAGCCTTGTTATGCTGATGGGCGGGATGTAAATTGCCAACTGCCTCTCTGCAGGAGTGCATTGTGTTCCCTAAAACAAGTAAAGAACAGAGCTACAGAGCCAAGGGCACTACCAGTCTAGGGAATATACCTTGGGAAAACTGAAAATCAATAAGACAGAGCCACCCCAAAATTTAGGGCTGCACTGCATACAAGGACCTCAACTTGGATACACCTTAAGTATCCCTGAAAATATAAACATGGTTCAAAAAATTGTGGTACTTACGTACGATGGAATATCCCTCAGCCATGAAATCAATGTCATAAGACCAGTAGCAGCAAAATGAGTGGATTCAGGTACGATGATTCTAAGTGAAATAAGTCACACAGAAAAAGAAACTTATCATAAGATATCACTTATGAAGATCCCGTAAACATGGCTACACTTGAACTGAGTTAGGAAAGAGAACAGTGTCTCACATTTAGAAAACACTCTTATACCTGCTTAAGGGGGAAGGAGAGGTGGGGTGATGCATAAAACCAGAGTTTGATATAAGCACAGGTACCGTTCCAAAAACCAACTATGGAATAGACAAGACCTACACCGTCCTCAGTGAAAGGGACTCAAAACCCCATATTTCCCGCAGTGGAAAATATCTGACTAGTAAGAATCTTAAAATCTATGTATTGATATGTCTCCGTAAGGGAATCAAGTGTGTCTAGACTGGCATAAACATGGCAGCGAGAATCAGCTCAAACCCACTATAAAAAGGAATTTCAAAAACAAAACAAAAAAACTGGGAAATTCTTTACAATTCCTTCAGGGTCTCTGATGAAAGCTGGAATGACCCTATCTACAACGACAGCTGGATGTGGCATAAGGAGGGACACTTGGGACTGAGACGATTGGTGAGATTTGGCGAGCAAATGCAGTCCCTTTAAAGCAATAATGCATGGCACCCATTCCATGGGTCCGAACTCTCCAGGTTGAAGGGAATATTACTACAGATATAACATGTGCGGGAAACCTAGAGAACGGACACACTGTGAATACGAAAGGTTTCTAAAACTCAACGAATAGTCCCTCTCCTGGTGCTCCGGTTTGACTTTCCATCTGCTTTACTATCAACCTCCCAACTTGGAGAGACAGCCCCTTTAACCTCTTGGTTGGCACAGGTTGCCAATTTGGCAGAGGATGAAAGGGAAGAGGGAGAACCAATGAGAGAGTAGCTGTTAGGCATTTGACGGGCACATATCACTGTAATTTCCCAGCAGGAAGAAGAATTAACCAAATTCTCAGCCACCCACCGGGAACCAGTATAGGTCCTGAACCAAAATTTTGGACTTGCGGTCAGCTCACCAAAAACGAGTTGAAAAATGGAGCTCAGGGGCACAGCAATTCACAAACTGGCCGAGTAATAAAGGACAACTATCGTCCAAAAATCTGTTGAGGGAAGGCAACGAGGCGGACTTGAAAGCGAGGCAGAATAGCAGGAAACAGATTTCAAGAGGTACGTTGGAATCGCCTTTAAAGCACAGGAAGAGGGGCACAACTTCGACAATGATGCACTTGGCCAAAAAGGGCGTATGCGTTTTCTCCTGAATATATTCAGGAGAAAACGCATACGCCCTTTTTGGCCAAGCAAGCAAGTGGGCAATGCAAATCGGCACTACAAAGAAGTATCACTTCCCACCAGTCAAAAGGGACATCCAAAAAATGTGTAAGAACAAGAAAGGCAAGACAGGCCCTGGAGAACAGGGAGCCTTGTTATGCTGATGGGCGGGATGTAAATTGCCAACAGCCTCTCTGGAGGAGTGCATTCTGTTCCCTAAAACAAGTAAAGAACAGAGCTACAGAGCCAAGGGCACTACCAGTCTAGGGAATATACCTTGGGAAAACTGAAAATCAATAAGACAGAGCCACCCCAAAATTTAGGGCTGCACTGCATACAAGGACCTCAACTTGGATACACCGTAAGTATCCCAGAAAATATAAACATGGTTCAAAAAATTGTGGTACTTACGTACAATGGAATACCCCTCAGCCATGAAATCAATGTCATAAGACCAGTAGCAGCAAAATGGGTGGATTCAGGTACGATGATTCTAAGTGAAATAAGTCACACAGAAAAAGAAACTTATCATAAGATATCACTTATGAAGATCCTGTAAACATGGCTACACTTGAACTGAGTTAGGAAAGAGAACAGTGTCTCACATTTAGAAAACACTCTTATACCTGCTTAAGGGCGAAGGAGAGGTGGGGTGATGCATAAAACCAGAGTTTGATATAAGCACAGGTACCGTTCCAAAAACCAACTATGGAATAGACAAGACCTACACCGTCCTCAGTGAAAGGGACTCAAAACCCCATATTTCCCGCAGAGGAAAATATCTGACTAGTAAGAATCTTAAAACCTATGTATTGATATGTCTCCGTAAGGGAATCAAGTGTGTCTAGACTGGCATAAACATGGCAGCGAGAATCAGCTCAAACACACTATAAAAAGGAATTTCAAAAACAAAACAAAAAAACTGGGAAATTCTTTACAATTCCTTCAGGGTCTCTGATGAAAGCTGGAATGACCCTATCTACAACGACAGCTGAATGTGGCATAAGGAGGGACACTTGGGACTGAGACGATTGGTGAGATTGGGTGAGCAAATGCAGACCCTTTAAAGCAATAATGCATGGCACCCATTCCATGGGTCCGAACTCTCCAGGTTGAAGGGAATATTACTACAGCTATAACATGTGCGGGAAACCTAGAGAACGGACACACTGTGAATGCGAAAGGTTTCTAAAGCTCATCGAATAGTCCCTCTCCTGGTGCTCCGGTTTGACTTTCCATCTGCTTTACTATCAACCTCCCAACTAGCAGAGACAGCCCCTTTAACCTCTTGGTTCGCACAGGTTGCCAATTTGGCAGAGGATGAAAGGGAAGAGGGAGAACCAATGAGAGAGTAGCTGTTAGGCATTTGGACGGGCACATATCACTGTAATTTCCCAGCAGGAAGAAGAATTAACCAAATTCTCAGCCACCCACCGGGAACCAGTATAGGTCCTGAACCAAAATTTTGGACTTGAGGTCAGCTCACAAAAAACGAGTTGAAAAATGGAGCTCAGGGGCACGGCAATTCACAAACTGGCCGAGTAATAAAGGACAACTATCGTCCAAAAATCTGTTGAGGGAAGGCAACGAGGCGGACTTGAAAGCGAGGCAGAATTGCAGGAAACAGATTTCAAGAGGTACATTGGAATCGCCTTTAAAGCACAGGAAGAGGGGCACAACTTCGACAATGATGCACTTGGCCAAAAAGGGCGTATGCGTTTTCTCCTGAATATATTCAGGAGAAAACGCATACGCCCTTTTTGGCCAAGCAAGCAAGCGGGCAATGCAAATCTGCACTACAAAGAAGTATCACTTCCCACTGGTCAAAAGGGACATCCACAAAATGTGTAAGAACAAGAAAGGCAAGACAGGCCCTGGAGAACAGGGAGCCTTGTTATGCTGATGGGCGGGATGTAAATTGCCAACTGCCTCTCTGGAGGTGTGCATTGTGTTCCCTAAAACAAGTAAACAACAGTGCTACAGAGTCAAGGGCACTTGTAGTCTAAGGAATATACCTTGGGAAAACTGAAAATCAATAGGACAGAACCACCCCAAAATTTAGGGCTGCACTGCTTACAAGGACCTCAACTTGGGTACACCTTAAATATCCCAGGAAATATAAAAATGGTTCAAAAAATTGTGGTACTTACGTACGATGGAATATCCCTCAGCCATGAAATCAATGACATAAGACCAGTAGCAGCAAAATGGGTGGATTCAAGTACGATGATTCTAAGTGAAATAAGTCACACAGAAAAAGAAACTTATCATAAGATATCACTTATGAAGATCCTGTAAACATGGTTACACTTGAACTGAGTTAGGAAAGAGAACAGTGTCTCACATTTAGAAAACACTCTTATGCCTGCTTAAGGGGGAAGGAGAGGTGGTGTGATGCATAAAACCAGAGTTTGATATAAGCACAGGTACCGTTCCAAAATCCAACTATGGAATAGACAACAACTACACCTTCCTCAGTGAAAGGGACTCAAAACTCCATATTTCCCGCAGAGGAATATATCTGACTAGTAAGAATCTTAAAACCTATGTATTGATATGTCTCCGTAAGGGAATCAAGTGTGTCTAGACTGGCAAAAACATGGCAGCGAGAATCAGCTCAAACCCACTATAAAAAGGAATTTCAAAAACAAACAAAAAAACTGGGAAATTCTTTACAATTCCTTCAGGGTCAATGATGAAACCTGGAATGACCCTATCTACAACGACAGCTGGATTTGGCATAAGTCTGGACACTTGGGACTGAGGGGATTGGTGAGATTGGGTGAGCAAATGCAGACCCTTTAAAGCAATAATGCATGGCACCCATTCCATGTGTCCCAATTCTCCAGGTTGAAGGGAATATTACTACAGTTTTAACATGTACGGGAGACCTAGAGAACGGACACACTGTGAATACGAAAGGTTTCTAAAACTCAACGAATATTCCCTCTCCTGGCGCTCCGGTTTGACTTTCTACCTGCTTTACTATCAACCTCCCAACATGGAGAGACAGCCCCTTTACCCTCCTGGTTCGCACAGCTTGCCAATTTGGCAGAGGTTGAAAGGGAAGAGGGAGAACCAATGAGAGAGTAGCTGTTAGGCATTTGGACGGGCACATATCACTGTAATTTCCCAGCAGGAAGAAGAATTAACCAAGGTCTCAACACCCCACCGGGAACCAGCATAGGTCCTGAACCATAATTTTGGACTTGCGGTCAGCTCACCAAAAAGGAGTTGAAAAATGGAGCTCAGGGGCACAGCAATTCACTAATTGGCCAAGTAATAAAGGACAACTATCATCCAAAAACCTGTTGAGGGTAGGCAATGAGGCGGACTTGAAAGCGAAGCAGAATAGCAGGAAACAGATTTAAAGAGGTATGTTGGAATCGCCTTTAAAGCACAGGAAGAGGGGCACAACTTCGACAATGATGCACTTGGCCAAAAAGGGCGTATGTGTTTTCTCCTGAATATATTCAGGAGAAAACGCATACGCCCTTTTTGGCCAAGCAAGCAAGCGGGCAATGCAAATCTGCACTACAAAGTAGTATCACTTCCCTCCGGTCAAAAGGGACATCCACAAAATGTGTAAAAACCAGAAAGGCAAGACAGGCCCTGGAGAAGAGGGAGTCTTGTTATGCTGATGGGCGGGATGTAAATTGCCAACTGCCTCTCTGGAGGAGTGCATTGTGTTCCCTAAAACAAGTAAAGAACAGAGCTACAGAGCCAAGGGCACTTGTAGTCTAGGGAATATACCTTGGGAAAACTGAAAATCAATAGGACAGAGTCACCCCAAAATTTAGGGCTGCACTGCTTACAAGGACCTCAACTTGGGTACACCTTAAATATCCCAGGAAATATAAAAATGGTTCAAAAAATTGTGGTACTTACGTACGATGGAATATCCCTCAGCCATGAAATCAATGACATAAGACCAGTAGCAGCAAAATGGGTGGATTCAGGTACGATGATTCTAAGTGAAATAAGTCACACAGAAAAAGAAACTTATCATAAGATATCACTTATGAAGATCCTGT
The DNA here is from genome assembly GCF_949752795.1 of Hyperoodon ampullatus. NCBI lineage: Eukaryota > Metazoa > Chordata > Mammalia > Artiodactyla > Ziphiidae > Hyperoodon > Hyperoodon ampullatus. The sequence goes on along the minus strand of NW_027640980.1, from coordinate 25,503 downwards.
AAACATGGCTACACTTGAACTGAGTTAGGAAAGAGAACAGTGTCTCACATTTAGAAAACACTCTTATGCCTGCTTAAGGGGGAAGGAGAGGTGGTGTGATGCATAAAACCAGAGTTTGATATAAGCACAGGTACCGTTCCAAAATCCAACTATGCAATAGACAACACCTACACCTTCCTCAGTGAAAGGGACTCAAAACACCATATTTCCCGCAGAGGAATATATCTGACTAGTAAGAATCTTAAAACATATGTATTGATATGTCTCCGTAAGGGAATCAACTGTGTCTAGACTGGCATAAACATGGCAGCGAGAATGAGCTCAAACCCACTATAAAAAGGAATTTCAAAAACAAAACAAAAAAACTGGGAAATTCTTTACAATTCCTTCAGAGTCTCTGATGAAACCTGGAATGACCCTATCTACAATGACAGCTGGATGTGGCATAAGGCTGGACACTCGGGACTGAGAGGATTGGTGAGATTGGGTGAACAAATGCAGACCCTTTAAAGCAATAATGCATGGCACCCATTCCATGGGTCCCAACTCTCCAGGTTGAAGGGAATATTACTACAGTTAAAACATGTACGGGAAACCTAGAGAACGGACACACTGTGAATACGAAAGGTTTCTAAAACTCAACGAATAGTCCCTCTCCTGGTGCTCCGGTTTGACTTTCCATCTGCTTTACTATCAACCTCCCCACATGGAGAGACAGCCCCTTTAACCTCCTGGTTCGCACAGGTTGCCAATTTGGCAGAGGATAAAAGGGAAGAGGGAGAACCAATGAGAGAGTAGCTGTTAGGCATTTGGACGGGCAGTTATCACTGTAATTTCCCGGCAGGAAGAAGAATTAACCAAAGTCTTAGCCCCCCACTGGGAACGAGTATAGGTCCTGAACCAAAATTTTGGACTTGCGGTCAGCTGACCAAAAACGAGTTGAAAAATGGAGCTCAGGGGCACAGCAATTCACAAACTGGCCGAGTAATAAAGGACAACTATCCTCCAAAAATCTGTTGAGGGAAGGCAACGAGGCGGACTTGAAAGCGAGCCAGAACAGCAGGAAACAGATTTCAAGAGGTACGTTGGAATCGCCTTTAAAACACAGGAAGAGGGGCACAACTTCGACAATGATGCATTGGCCAAAAAGGGCGTATGCGTTTTCTCCTGAATATATTCAGGAGAAAACGCATACGCCCTTTTTGGCCAAGCAAGCAAGCGGGCAATGCAAATCTGCACTACAAAGAGGTATCACCTCTCACCGTTCAAAAGGGACATCCACAAAATGTGTAAAAACCAGAAAGGCAAGACAGGCCCTGGAGAACAGGGAGCCTTGTTATGCTGATGGACGGGATGTAAATTGCCAACTGCCTCTCTGGAGGAGTGCATTGTGTTCCCTAAAACATGTAAAGAACATAGCTACAGAGCCAAGGGCACTTCCAGTCTAGGGAATATACCTTGGGAAAACTGAAAATCAATAAGACAGAGCCACCCCAAAATTTAGAGCTGCACTGCTTACAAGGACCTCAACTTGGATACACTTTATGTATCCCAGGAAATATAAAAATGGTTCAAAAAATTGTGGTACTTACGTACGATGGAATATCCCTCAGCCATGAAATCAATGACATAAGACCAGTAGCAGCAAAATGGGTGGATTCAGGTACGATGATACTAAGTGAAATAAGTCACACAGAAAAAGAAACTTTTCATAAGATATCACTTATGAAGATCTTAGAAACATGGTTACACTTGAACTTAGTTAGGAAAGAGAACAGTGTCTCACATTTAGAAAACACTTTTATGCCTGCTTAAGGGGGAAGGAGAGGTGGGGTGATGCATAAAACCAGAGTTTGATATAAGCACAGGTACCGTTCCAAAAACTAACTATGGAATAGAAAAGACCTACACCTTCCTCAGTGAAAGGGACTCAAAACCCCATATTTCCCGCAGAGGAATATATCAGACTAGTAAGAATCTTAAAACCTATGTATTGATATGTCTCCGTAAGGGAATCAAGTGTGTCTAGACTGGCATAAACATGGCAGCGAGAATCAGCTCAAACTCACTATTAAAAGGAATTTCAAAAACAAAACAAAAAAACTGGGAAATTCTTTACAATTCCTTCAGGGTCTCTGATGAAAACTGGAATGACCCTATCTACAACGACAGCTGGATGTGGCATAAGGAGGGACACTTGGGGCTGAGAGGAATGGTGAGATGGGGTGAGCAAATCAAGACGCTTTAAAGCACAAATGCCTGGCACCCATTCCATGGGTCCCAACTCTCCAGGTTGAAGGGAATATTACTACAGTTATAACATGTACGGGAAACCTAGAGAACGGACACACTGTGAATACGAAAGGTTTCTAAAACTCAACGAATAGTCCCTCTCCTGGTGCTCCGGTTTGACTTTCCATCTGCTTTACTATCAATCTCCCAACTTGGAGAGACAGCACCTTTAACCTCCTGGTTCGCACAGGTCTCCAATTTGGCAGAGGATGAAAGGGAAGAGGGAGAACCAATGAGAGAGTAGCCGTTAGGCATTTGGACGGGCACATATCACTCTAACTTCTCGGCAGGAAGAAGAACTAACCAAAGTCTCAGCCCCCCACCGGGAACCAGCATAGGTCCTGAACCAAAATTTTGACTTGCGGTCAGCTCACAAAAAACGAGTTGAAAAATGGAGCTAAGGGGCACAGCAATTCACAAAATGGCCGAGTAATAAAGGACAACTATCGTCCAAAAATCTGTTGAGGGAAGGCAACGAGGCGGACTTGAAAGCGAGGCAGAATAGCAGGAAACAGATTTCAAGAGGTACGTTGGAATCACCTTTAAAGCACAGAAAAAGGGGCACAACTACGACAATGATGCACTTGGCCAAAAAGGGCATATGTGTTTTCTCCTGAATATATTCAGGAGAAAACGCATACGCCCTTTTTGGCCAAGCAAGCAAGCGGGCAATGCAAATCTGCACTTCAAAGAAGTATCACTTCCCACCGCTCAAAAGGGACATCCACAAAATGTGTAAAAGCCAGAAAGGCAAGACAGGCCCTGGAGAACAGGGAGCCTTGTTATGCTGATGGGCGGGTTGTAAATTGCCAACTGCCTCTCTGGTGGAGTATATTGTGTTCCCTAAAACAAGTAAAGAACAGAGCTAAAGAGCCAAGGGCACTTCCATTCTAGGGAATATACCTTGGAATTCTGAAAATCAATAAGACAGAGCCACCCCAAAATTTAGGGCTGCACTGCTTACAAGGACCTCAACTTGGGTACACCTTAAATATCCCAGGAAATATAAAAATGGTTTAAAAATTGTGGTACTTACGTACGATGGAATATCATTCAGCCATGAAATCAATGTCATAAACCAGTAGCAGCAAAATGGGTGGATTCAGGTACGATGATTCTAAGTGAAATAAGTCACAGAGAAAAAGAAACTTATCATAAGATATCACTTATGAAGATCCTGTAAACATGGCTACACTTGAACTGAGTTAGGAAAGAAGACATTGTCTCATATTAAGAAAACACTCTTATGCCTGCTTAAGGGGGAAGGAGAGGTGGTGTGATGCATAAAACCAGAGTTTGATATAAGCACACGTACCGTTCCAAAAACCAACTATGGAATAGACAAGACCTACACCTTCCTCAGTGAAAGGGACTCAAAACCCCATATTTCCCGCAGAGGAATATATCTGACTAGTAAGAATCTTAAAACCTATGTATTGATATGTCTCCATAAGGGAATCAAGTATGTCTAGACTGGCATAAACATGGCAGCGAGAATCAGCTCAAACCCACTATAAAAAGGAATTTCAAAAACAGAACAAAAAATCTGGGAAATTCTTTACAATTCCTTCAGGGTCTCTGATGAAACCTGGAATGACCCTATCTACAATGACAGCTGGATGTGGCATAAGGCTGGACACTTGGGACTGAGAGGATTGTTGAGATTGGGTGAGCCAATGCAGACCCTTTAAAGCACAAATGCCTGGCACACATTCCATGGGTCCCAACTCTCCAGGTAGAAGGGAATTTTACTACAGCTATAACATGTACGGGAAACCTAGACAATGGACACACTGTGAATACGAAAGGTTTCTAAAACTCTACGAATAGTCCCTCTCCTGGTGCTCCGGTTTGACTTTCCATCTGCTTTACTATCAATCTCCCAACTTGGAGAGACAGCCCTTTTAACCTTCTGGTTCGCACAGGTTGCCAAATTGGCAGAGGATGAAAGGGAAGAGGGAGAACTAATGAGAGAGTAGCTATTAGGCATTTGGACGGGCACATATCACTCTAACTTCCCAGCAGGAAGAAGAATTAACCAAAGTCTCAGCCCCCCACCGGGAACCAGCATAGGTCCTGAACCAAAATTTTGGACTTGCAGTCAGCTCACAAAAAACGAGTTGAAAAATGGAGCTCAAGGGCACAGCAATTCACAAACTGCCCGAGTAATAAAGGACAACTATCGTACAAAAATCTGTTAAGGGAAGGCAACGAGGCGGACTGGAAAGCGAGGCATAATAGCAGGAAACAGATTTCAAGAGGTACGTGGGAATCGCCTTTAAAGCACAGGAAGAGGGGCACAACTTTGACAATGATGCACTTGGCCAAAAAGGGCGTATGCGTTTTCTCCTGAATATATTCAGGAGAAAACGCATACGCCCTTTTTGTGCAAGGAAGCAAGTGGGCAATGCAAATCTGCACTACAAAGAAGTATCACTTCCCACCGGTCAAAAGGGACATCCACAAAATATGTAAAAACCAGAAAGGTAACACAGGCCCTAGAGAACAGGGAGGCTTGTTTTGCTGATGGGCGGGATGTAAATTGCCAACTGCCTCTCTGGAGGAGTGCATTCTGTTCCCTAAAACAAGTAAAGAACAGAGCTACAGAGACAAGGGCACTACCAGTCTAGGGAATATACCTTGGGAAAACTGAAAATCAATAAGACAGAGACACCCCAAAATTTAGGGCTGCACTGCTTACAAGGACCTCAACTTGGGTACACCTTAAATATCCCAGGAAATATAAAAATTGTTCAAAAAATTGTGGTACTTACGTACGATGGAATATCCCTCAGCCATGAAATCAATGTCATAAGACCAGTAGCAGCAAAATGGGTGGATTCAGGTACGATGATTCTAAGTGAAATAAGTCACAGAGAAAAAGAAACTTATCATGAGATATCACTTATGAAGATCCTGTAAACATGGCTACACTTGAACTGAGTTAGGAAAGAGAACAGTGTCTCACATTTAGAAAACAATCTTATGCCTGCTTTAGGGCGAACGAGAGGTGGGGTGATGCATAAAACCAGAGTTTGATATAAGCACAGGTACCTTCCCAAAAATCAACTATGGAATAGACAAGACCTACACCTTCCTCAGTGAAAGGGACTCAAAACACCATATTTCCCGCAGAGGAATATATCTGACTAGTAAGAATCTTAAAACCTATGTATTGATATGTCTCCATAAGGGAATCAAGTGTGTCTAGACTGGCATAAACATGGCAGCGAGAATCAGCTCAAACCCACTATAAAAAGGAATTTCTAAAACAAAACAAAAAAACTGGGAAATTCTTTACAATTCCTTCAGGGTCTCTGATGAAACCTGGAATGACTCTTTCTACAACGACAGCTGGATGTGGCATAAGGCTGGACACTTGGGACTGAGAGGATTGGTGAGATTGGGTGAGCAAATGCAGACCCTTTAAAGCAATAATGCATGGCACCCATTCCATGGGTCACAAATCTCCAGGTTGAAGGGAATATTACTACAGCTATAACATAAACAGGAAACCTAGAGAACGGACACACTGTGAATACTAAAGGTTTCTAAAACTCAACGAATAGTCCCTCTCCTGGTGCTCCAGTTTGACTTTCCATCTGCTTTACTATCAATCTCCCAACATGGAGAGACAGCCCCTTTAACCTCCTGGTTCGCACAGGTTGCCAATTTGGCAGAGGATGAAAGGGAAGAGGGAGAACCAATGAGAGAGTAGCTGTTAGGCATTTGGACGGGCAAATATCACTCTATTTTCACGGCAGGAAGAAGAATTAACCAAAATCTCAGCCCCCCACCGGAAACCAGCATAGGTCCTGAACCAAAATTTTGGACTTGCGGTCAGCTCACAAAAAACGAGTTGAAAAGTGGAGCTCAGGGTCACAGCAATTCACAAACTGGCAAAGTAATAAAGGACAACTATAATCCAAAAATCTGTTAAGGGAAGGCAACAAGGTGGACTTGAAAGCGAGGCAGAATAGCAGGAAACAGATTTCAAGAGGTAGGTTGGAATCGCCTTTAAAGCACAGGAAGAGGGGCACAACTTCGACAATGATGCACTTGGCAACAAAGGGTGTATGCGTTTTCTCCTGAATATATTCAAGAGAAAACGCATACGCCCTTTTTGGCCAAGCAAGCAAGCGGGCAATGCAAATCTGCACTACAAAGAAGTATCACTTCCCACCACTTAAAAGGGACTTCCAGAAAATGTGTAAAAACCAGAAAGGCAAGACAGGCCCTGGAGAACAGGGAGCATTGTTATGCTGATGGGTGGGAAGTAAATTGCCAAGTGCCTCTCTGGAGCAGTGCATTGTGTTCCCTAAAAGAAGTAAACAACAGAGCTACAGAGCCAAGGACACTTCCAGTCTAGGGAATATACCTTGGGAAAACTGAAAATCAATAAGACAGAACCACCCCAAAATTTAGGCTGCACTGCTTACAAGGACCTCAACTTGGGTACACCTTAAATATCCCAGGAAATATAAAAATGGTTCAAAAAATTGTGGTACTTACGTACGATGGAATATCCCTCAGCCATGTAATCAATGTCATAAGACCAGTAGCAGCAAAATGGGTGGATTCAGGTAGGATGATTCTAAGTGAAATAAGTCACAGAGAAAAAGAAACTTATCATAAGATATCACTTATGAAGATCCTGTAAACATGGCTACACTTGAACTGAGTTAGGAAAGAGAACAGTGTCTCACATTTAGAAAACAATCTTATGCCTGCTTTAGGGGGAACGACAGGTGGGGTGATGCATAAAACCAGAGTTTGATATAAGCACAGGTACCGTTCCAAAATTCAACTATGGAATAGACAAGACCTACACCTTCCTCAGTGAAAGGGACTCAAAACCCCATATTTCCCGCAGAGGAATATATCTGACTAGTAAGAATCTTAAAACCTATGTATTGATATGTCTCCATAAGGGAATCAAGTGTGTCTAGACTGGCATTAACATGGCAGCGAGAATCAACTCAAACCCACTATAAAAAGGAATTTCTAAAACAAAACAAAAAAACTGGGAAATTCTTTACAATTCCTTCAGGGTCTCTGATGAAACCTGGAATGACCCTTTCTACAACGACAGCTGGATGTGGCATAAGGCTGGACACTTGGGACTGAGAGGATTGGTGAGATTGGGTGAGCAAATGCAGACCCTTTAAAGCAATAATGCATGGCACCCATTCCATGGGTCACAAATCTCCAGGTTGAAGGGAATATTACTACAGCTATAACATAAACAGGAAACCTAGAGAACGGACACACTGTGAATACTAAAGGTTTCTAAAACTCAACGAATAGTCCCTCTCCTGGTGCTCCGGTTTGACTTTCCATCTGCTTTACTATCAATCTCCCAACATGGAGAGACAGCCCCTTTAACCTCCTGGTTCGCACAGGTTGCCAATTTGGCAGAGGATGAAAGGGAAGAGAGAGAACCAATGAGAGAGTAGCTGTTAGGCATTTGGACGGGCAAATATCACTCTATTTTCACGGCAGGAAGAAGAATTAACCAAGATCTCAGCCCCCCACCGGAAACCAGCATAGGTCCTGAACCAAAATTTTGGACTTGTGGTCAGCTCACATAAAACGAGTTGAAAAGTGGAGCTCAGGGTCACAGCAATTCACAAACTGGCAAAGTAATAAAGGACAACTATAATCCAAAAATCTGTTAAGGGAAGGCAACAAGGTGGACTTGAAAGCGAGGCAGAATAGCAGGAAACAGATTTCAAGAGGTAGGTTGGAATCGCCTTTAAAGCACAGGAAGAGGGGCACAACTTCGACAATGATGCACTTGGCCACAAAGGGTGTATGCGTTTTCTCCTGAATATATTCAAGAGAAAACGCATACGCCCTTTTTGGCCAAGCAAGCAAGCGGGCAATGCAAATCTGCACTACAAAGAAGTATCACTTCCCACCACTTAAAAGGGACATCCAGAAAATGTGTAAAAACCAGAAAGGCAAGACAGGCCCTGGAGAACAGGGAGCCTTGTTATGCTGATGGGTGGGATGTAAATTGCCAAGTGCCTCTCTGGAGCAGTGCATTGTGCTCCCTAAAAAGAAGTAAACAACAGAGCTACAGAGCCAAGGACACTTCCAGTCTAGGGAATATACCTTGGGAAAACTGAAAATCAATAAGACAGAACCACCCCAAAATTTAGGCTGCACTGCTTACAAGGACCTCAACTTGGGTACACCTTAAATATCCCAGGAAATATAAAAATGGTTCAAAAAATTGTGGTACTTACGTATGATGGAATATCCCTCAGCCATGAAATCAATGTCATAAGACCAGTAGCAGCAAAATGGGTGGATTCAGGTACGATGATTCTAAGTGAAATAAGTCACAGAGAAAAAGAAACTTATCATAAGATATCACTTATGAAGATCCTGTAAACATGGCTACGATTGAACTGAGTTAGGAAAGAGAACAGTGTCTCACATTTAGAAAACAATCTTATGCCTGCTTTAGGGCGAACGAGAGGTGGGGTGATGCATAAAACCAGAGTTTGATATAAGCACAGGTACCGTTCCAAAATTCAACTATGGAATAGACAAGACCTACACCTTCCTCAGTGAAAGGGACTCAAAACCCCATAGTTCCCGCAGAGGAATATATCTGACTAGTAAGAATCTTAAAACCTATGTATTGATATGTCTCCATAAGGGAATCAAGTGTGTCTAGACTGGCATAAACATGGCAGCGAGAATCAGCTCAAACCCACTATAAAAAGGAATTTCTAAAACAAAACAAAAAAAAGGGGAAATTCTTTACAATTCCTTCAGGGTCTCTGATGAAACCTGGAATGACTCTTTCTACAACGACAGCTGGATGTGGCATAAGGCTGGACACTTGGGACTGAGAGGATTGGTGAGATTGGGTGAGCAAATGCAGACCCTTTAAAGCAATAATGCATGGCACCCATTCCATGGGTCACAAATCTCCAGGTTGAAGGGAATATTACTACAGCTATAACATAAACAGGAAACCTAGAGAACGGACACACTGTGAATACTAAAGGTTTCTAAAACTCAACGAATAGTCCCTCTCCTGGTGCTCCAGTTTGACTTTCCATCTGCTTTACTATCAATCTCCCAACATGGAGAGACAGCCCCTTTAACCTCCTGGTTCGCACAGGTTGCCAATTTGGCAGAGGATGAAAGGGAAGAGGGAGAACCAATGAGAGAGTAGCTGTTAGGCATTTGGACGGGCAAATATCACTCTATTTTCACGGCAGGAAGAAGAATTAACCAAAATCTCAGCCCCCCACCGGAAACCAGCATAGGTCCTGAACCAAAATTTTGGACTTGCGGTCAGCTCACAAAAAACGAGTTGAAAAGTGGAGCTCAGGGTCACAGCAATTCACAAACTGGCAAAGTAATAAAGGACAACTATAATCCAAAAATCTGTTAAGGGAAGGCAACAAGGTGGACTTGAAAGCGAGGCAGAATAGCAGGAAACAGATTTCAAGAGGTAGGTTGGAATCGCCTTTAAAGCACAGGAAGAGGGGCACAACTTCGACAATGATGCACTTGGCAACAAAGGGTGTATGCGTTTTCTCCTGAATATATTCAAGAGAAAACGCATACGCCCTTTTTGGCCAAGCAAGCAAGCGGGCAATGCAAATCTGCACTACAAAGAAGTATCACTTCCCACCACTTAAAAGGGACTTCCAGAAAATGTGTAAAAACCAGAAAGGCAAGACAGGCCCTGGAGAACAGGGAGCATTGTTATGCTGATGGGTGGGAAGTAAATTGCCAAGTGCCTCTCTGGAGCAGTGCATTGTGTTCCCTAAAAGAAGTAAACAACAGAGCTACAGAGCCAAGGACACTTCCAGTCTAGGGAATATACCTTGGGAAAACTGAAAATCAATAAGACAGAACCACCCCAAAATTTAGGCTGCACTGCTTACAAGGACCTCAACTTGGGTACACCTTAAATATCCCAGGAAATATAAAAATGGTTCAAAAAATTGTGGTACTTACGTACGATGGAATATCCCTCAGCCATGTAATCAATGTCATAAGACCAGTAGCAGCAAAATGGGTGGATTCAGGTAGGATGATTCTAAGTGAAATAAGTCACAGAGAAAAAGAAACTTATCATAAGATATCACTTATGAAGATCCTGTAAACATGGCTACACTTGAACTGAGTTAGGAAAGAGAACAGTGTCTCACATTTAGAAAACAATCTTATGCCTGCTTTAGGGGGAACGACAGGTGGGGTGATGCATAAAACCAGAGTTTGATATAAGCACAGGTACCGTTCCAAAATTCAACTATGGAATAGACAAGACCTACACCTTCCTCAGTGAAAGGGACTCAAAACCCCATATTTCCCGCAGAGGAATATATCTGACTAGTAAGAATCTTAAAACCTATGTATTGATATGTCTCCATAAGGGAATCAAGTGTGTCTAGACTGGCATTAACATGGCAGCGAGAATCAACTCAAACCCACTATAAAAAGGAATTTCTAAAACAAAACAAAAAAACTGGGAAATTCTTTACAATTCCTTCAGGGTCTCTGATGAAACCTGGAATGACCCTTTCTACAACGACAGCTGGATGTGGCATAAGGCTGGACACTTGGGACTGAGAGGATTGGTGAGATTGGGTGAGCAAATGCAGACCCTTTAAAGCAATAATGCATGGCACCCATTCCATGGGTCACAAATCTCCAGGTTGAAGGGAATATTACTACAGCTATAACATAAACAGGAAACCTAGAGAACGGACACACTGTGAATACTAAAGGTTTCTAAAACTCAACGAATAGTCCCTCTCCTGGTGCTCCGGTTTGACTTTCCATCTGCTTTACTATCAATCTCCCAACATGGAGAGACAGCCCCTTTAACCTCCTGGTTCGCACAGGTTGCCAATTTGGCAGAGGATGAAAGGGAAGAGAGAGAACCAATGAGAGAGTAGCTGTTAGGCATTTGGACGGGCAAATATCACTCTATTTTCACGGCAGGAAGAAGAATTAACCAAGATCTCAGCCCCCAACCGGAAACCAGCATAGGTCCTGAACCAAAATTTTGGACTTGTGGTCAGCTCACATAAAACGAGTTGAAAAGTGGAGCTCAGGGTCACAGCAATTCACAAACTGGCAAAGTAATAAAGGACAACTATAATCCAAAAATCTGTTAAGGGAAGGCAACAAGGTGGACTTGAAAGCGAGGCAGAATAGCAGGAAACAGATTTCAAGAGGTAGGTTGGAATCGCCTTTAAAGCACAGGAAGAGGGGCACAACTTCGACAATGATGCACTTGGCCACAAAGGGTGTATGCGTTTTCTCCTGAATATATTCAAGAGAAAACGCATACGCCCTTTTTGGCCAAGCAAGCAAGCGGGCAATGCAAATCTGCACTACAAAGAAGTATCACTTCCCACCACTTAAAAGGGACTTCCAGAAAATGTGTAAAAACCAGAAAGGCAAGACAGGCCCTGGAGAACAGGGAGCCTTGTTATGCTGATGGGTGGGATGTAAATTGCCAAGTGCCTCTCTGGAGCAGTGCATTGTGCTCCCTAAAAAGAAGTAAACAACAGAGCTACAGAGCCAAGGACACTTCCAGTCTAGGGAATATACCTTGGGAAAACTGAAAATCAATAAGACAGAACCACCCCAAAATTTAGGCTGCACTGCTTACAAGGACCTCAACTTGGGTACACCTTAAATATCCCAGGAAATATAAAAATGGTTCAAAAAATTGTGGTACTTACGTATGATGGAATATCCCTCAGCCATGAAATCAATGTCATAAGACCAGTAGCAGCAAAATGGGTGGATTCAGGTACGATGATTCTAAGTGAAATAAGTCACAGAGAAAAAGAAACTTATCATAAGATATCACTTATGAAGATCCTGTAAACATGGCTACGATTGAACTGAGTTAGGAAAGAGAACAGTGTCTCACATTTAGAAAACAATCTTATGCCTGCTTTAGGGCGAACGAGAGGTGGGGTGATGCATAAAACCAGAGTTTGATATAAGCACAGGTACCGTTCCAAAATTCAACTATGGAATAGACAAGACCTACACCTTCCTCAGTGAAAGGGACTCAAAACCCCATAGTTCCCGCAGAGGAATATATCTGACTAGTAAGAATCTTAAAACCTATGTATTGATATGTCTCCATAAGGGAATCAAGTGTGTCTAGACTGGCATAAACATGGCAGCGAGAATCAGCTCAAACCCACTATAAAAAGGAATTTCTAAAACAAAACAAAAAAAAGGGGAAATTCTTTACAATTCCTTCAGGGTCTCTGATGAAACCTGGAATGACCCTTTCTACAACGACAGCTGGATGTGACATAAGGCTGGACACTTGGGACTGAGAGGATTGGTGAGATTGGGTGAGCAAATGCAGACCCTTTAAAACAATAATGCATGGCACCCATTCCATGGGTCACAAATCTCCAGGTTGAAGGGAATATTACTACAGCTATAACATAAACAGGAAACCTAGAGAACGGACACACTGTGAATACTAAAGGTTTCTAAAACTCAACGAATAGTCCCTCTCCTGGTGCTCCGGTTTGACTTTCCATCTGCTTTACTATCAATCTCCCAACATGGAGAGACAGCCCCTTTAACCTCCTGGTTCGCACATGTTGCCAATTTGGCAGAGGATGAAAGGGAAGAGAGAGAACCAATGAGAGAGTAGCTGTTAGGCATTTGGACGGGCAAATATCACTCTATTTTCACGGCAGGAAGAAGAATTAACCAAAATCTCAGCCCCCCACCGGAAACCAGCATAGGTCCTGAACCAAAATTTTGGACTTGTGGTCAGCTCACAAAAAACGAGTTGAAAAGTGGAGCTCAGGGTCACAGCAATTCACAAAATGGCAGAGTAAGAAAGGACAACTATCGTCCAAAAATCTGTTGAGGGAAGGCAACAAGGCGGACTTGAAACCGAGGCAGAATAGCAGGAAACTGATTACAAGAGGTACGTTGGAATCGCCTTTAAAGCACAGGAAGAGGGGCACAACTTCGACAATGATGCACTTGGCCAAAAAGGGTGTATGCGTTTTCTCCTGAATATATTCAGGAGAAAACGCACACTCCCTTTTTGGCCAAGCATGCAAGCGGGCAATGAAAATCTGCACTATAAAGAATTATCACTTCCCACCGGTCAAAAGGGACATCCACAAAATGTGTAAAAACCAGAAAGGCAACACAAGCCCTGGAGAATAGGGAGCCTTTTCATGCTGATGGGCGGGATGTAAATTGAAAAATGCCTCACTGGAGGAGTGCATTGTGTTCCCTAGAACAAGTAAACAACAGAGCTACAGAGCCAACGGCACTTCCAGTCTAGGTAATATACTTTGGGAAAACTGAAAATCAATAAGACAGATCCTGCCCAAAATTTAGGGCTTCACTGCTTCAAGAAGCTCATCTTGAGTACAACATAAATATCCCAGGAAATATAAAAAAGGTTCAAAAAATTGTGGTACTTACCTAAGATGGAATATACCTCAGCCATGAAATCAATGTCATAAGACCAGTAGCAGCAAAATGAGTGCATTCAGGTACGATGATTCTAAGTGAAATAAGTCACACAAAAAAAGAAACTTATCATAAGATATCACTCATGAAGATCCTGTAAACATGGCTACACTTGAACTGAGTTAGGAAAGGGAACAGAGTCTCACATTTAGAAAACACTCTTATGCCTGCTTAAGGGGGAAGGAGAGGTGGTGTGATGCATAAAACCAGAGTTTGATATAAGCACAGGTACCGTTCCAAAAACCAACTATGGAATAGACAAGACCTACACCTTCCTCAGTGAAAGGGACTCAAAACCCCATATTTCCAACAGAGGAATATATCTGACTAGTAAGAATCTTAAAACCTATGTATTGATATGTCTCCGAAAGGGAATCAAGTGTGTCTAGACTGGCATAAACATGGCAGCGAGAATCAGCTCAAACCCACTATAAAAAGGAATTTCAAAAACAAAACAAAAAAAATGGGAAATTCTTTACAATTCCTTCAGGGTCTCTGATGAAACCTGGAATGACCCTATCTACAATGACAGCTGGATGTGGCATAATTCTGGACACTTGGGACTACGAGGATTTGTGAGATTGGGTGAGCAAATGCAAACCCTTTGAAGCAATAATGCATGGCACCCATTCCATGGGTCCCAACTCTCCAGGTTGAAGGGAATATTACTACAGCTATAACATGTACGGGAAAACTAGAGAATTGACACACTGTGAATACGAAAGGTTTCTAAATCTCAACGAATAGTCCCTCGCCTGGTGCTCTGCTTTGACTTTACAACTGTTTTACTATCAATCACCCAACTTGGAGAAATAGCGCCTTTAACTTCCTGGTTTGTACAGGTTGCCAATTTGGCAGAGGATGAAGGGGAATAGGGAGAACCAATGAGAGAGTAGCTGTTAGGCATTTGGACGGGAACATGTCACTCTAATTTCGCGTCAGGAAGAATAATTAACCAAAGTCTCAGCCACCCACTGGGAACCTGCATAGGTCCTGAACCAAAATTTTGGACTTGCGGTCAGCTAACAAAAAAAGAGTTGAAAAATAGAGCCCAGGGGCACATGAATTCACAAACTGGCAGAGTAATAAAGTACAAGTATCGTCCAAAAATCTGTTGAGGGAAGTCAACGAGGCGGACTTGAAATCCAGGCAGAATAGCAGGAAACAGATTTTGAGAGGAACGTTGGAATCGCCTTTAAAGCACAGGAAGAGGGGCACAACTTCGACAGTGACACACTTACCCAAAAAGGGCGTATGCGTTTTCTCCTGAATATATTCAGGAGAAAACTCATACGCCCTTTTCGGCCAAGCAAGCAAGAGGGCAATGAAAATCTGCACTACAAAGAAGTATCACTTCCCACCAGTCAAAAGGGACATCGAAAAAATGTGTAAAAACCAGAAAGGCAAGAGAGGCCCTGTAGAACAAGGAGCCTACTTATGCTGAAGGGCGGGATGTAAATTGCCATGTGCCTCTCTGGAGGAGTGCATTGTGTTCCCTAAAACAAGTAAACAACAGAGCTACAGAGCCAAGGGCACTTCCCGTCTAGGGAATATACATTGGGAAAACTGAAAATCAATAAGACAGAGCCACCCCAAAATTTAGGGCTACACTGCTTACAAGAACCTCAACTTGGGTACACATTAAATACCCCAGGAAATATAAAAATGGTTTAAAATTTTTGGTACATACCTACGATGGAATAGCCCTCAGCCATGAAGTCAATGTCATAAGACCAGTAGCAGCTAAATGGGTGGATTCAGGTACGTTGATTCTAAGTGAAATACGTCACACAGAAAAAGAAACTTATCATAAGATATCACTTATGAAGATCCTATAAACTTGCCTACACTTGAACTGAGTTAGGAAAGAGAACAGAGTCTCACATTTAGAAAGAACTCTTATGCCTGTTTAAGGGGGAAGGAGAGGTTGGGTGATGCATAAAACCGGATTTTGATATAAGCACAGGTACCGTTCCAAAAACCAGCTAAAGAAAAGACAAGACCTACACCTTCCTCAGTGAAAGGGACTCAAAACCCCATATTTCCCGCAGAGGAATATATCTGACTAGTAAGAATCTTAAAACCTATGTATTGATATGTCTCCGTAAGGGAATCAAGTGTGTCTAGACTGGCATAAACATGGCAGCGAGAATCAGCTCAAACCCACTATAAAAAGGAATTTCAAAAACAAAACAAAAAAACTGGGAAATTCTTTACAATTCCTTCAGGGTCTCTGATGAAACCTGGAATGACCCTATCTACAACGACAGCCGGATGTGGCATAAGGCTGGACACTTGGGACTGAGAGGATTGGTGAGATTGGGTGAGCAAATGCAGAACCTTTAAAGCAAAAATGCCTGGCACCCATTGCATGGGTCCCAACTCTCCAGGTTGAAGGGAATATTACTACAGTTATAACATGTACCGGAAACCTAGAGAACGGACACACTGGGAATACGAAAGGTTTCTAAAACTCAATGAATAGTCCCTCTCCTGGTGCTCTGGTTTGACTTTCCATCTGCTTTACTATCAACCTCCCAAATTGGAGAGACAGCCCCTTTAACCTCTTGGTTCGCACAGGTTTCCAATTTGGCAGAGGATGAAAGGGAAGAGGGAGAACCAATGAGAGAGTAGCTGTTAGGCATTTTGACGGGTACATATAACTCTAACTTCCCGGCACGAAGAAGAATTAACCAAAGTCTCAGCCCCCCACCGGGAACCAGCATAGGTCCTGAACCAAAATTTTGGACTTGCGGTCAGCTCACCAAAAACCAGTTGAAAAATGGACCTCAGGGGCACAGCAATTCACAAACTGGCCGAGTAAAAAAGGACAACTATCCTCCAAAAATCTGTTGAGGGAAGGCAACGAGGCGGACTTGAAAGCGAGGCAGAATAGTAGGAAACAGATTTCAAGAGGTACGTTGGAATCGCCTTTAAAGCACAGGAAGAGGGGCAAAACTTCGACAATGATGCACTTGGCCAAAAAGGGCATATGCGTTTTCTCCTGAATATATTCAGGAGAAAACACATACGCCCGTTTTGGCCAAGCAAGCAAGCGGGCAATGCAAATCTGCACTACAAAGAAGTATCACTTCCCACCGGTTAAAAGGGACATCCACAAAATGTGTAAAAACCAGCAAGGCAAGACAGGCCCTGGAGAACAGGGAGCCTTGTTATGCTGATGGGCGGGATGTAAATTGCCAACTGCCTCTCTGGAGGAGTACATTGTGTTCCCTAAAACAAGTAAACAACAGTGCTACAGAGTCAAGGGCACTTGTAGTCTAAGGAATATACCTTGGGAAAACTGAAAATCAATAGGACAGAACCACCCCAAAATTTAGGGCTGCACTGCTTACAAGGACCTCAACTTGGGTACACCTTAAATATCCCAGGAAATATAAAAATGGTTCAAAAAATTGTGGTACTTACGTACGATGGAATATCCCTCAGCCATGAAATCAATGACATAAGACCAGTAGCAGCAAAATGGGTGGATTCAAGTACGATGATTCTAAGTGAAATAAGTCACACAGAAAAAGAAACTTATCATAAGATATCACTTATGAAGTTCCTGTAAACATGGTTACACTTGAACTGAGTTAGGAAAGAGAACAGTGTCTCACATTTAGAAAACACTCTTATGCCTGCTTAAGGGGGAAGGAGAGGTGGTGTGATGCATAAAACCAGAGTTTGATATAAGCACAGGTACCGTTCCAAAATCCAACTATGGAATAGACAACAACTACACCTTCCTCAGTGAAAGGGACTCAAAACTCCATATTTCCCGCAGAGGAATATATCTGACTAGTAAGAATCTTAAAACCTATGTATTGATATGTCTCCGTAAGGGAATCAAGTGTGTCTAGACTGGCAAAAACATGGCAGCGAGAATCAGCTCAAACCCACTATAAAAAGGAATTTCAAAAACAAACAAAAAAACTGGGAAATTCTTTACAATTCCTTCAGGGTCAATGATGAAACCTGGAATGACCCTATCTACAACGACAGCTGGATTTGGCATAAGTCTGGACACTTGGGACTGAGGGGATTGGTGAGGTTGGGTGAGCAAATGCAGACCCTTTAAAGCAATAATGCATGGCACCCATTCCATGTGTCCCAATTCTCCAGGTTGAAGGGAATATTACTACAGTTTTAACATGTACGGGAGACCTAGAGAACGGACACACTGTGAATACGAAAGGTTTCTAAAACTCAACGAATATTCCCTCTCCTGGCGCTCCGGTTTGACTTTCTACCTGCTTTACTATCAACCTCCCAACATGGAGAGACAGCCCCTTTACCCTCCTGGTTCGCACAGCTTGCCAATTTGGCAGAGGTTGAAAGGGAAGAGGGAGAACCAATGAGAGAGTAGCTGTTAGGCATTTGGACGGGCACATATCACTGTAATTTCCCGGCAGGAAGAAGAATTAACCAAGGTCTCAACACCCCACCGGGAACCAGCATAGGTCCTGAACCATAATTTTGGACTTGCGGTCAGCTCACCAAAAAGGAGTTGAAAAATGGAGCTCAGGGGCACAGCAATTCACTAATTGGCCAAGTAATAAAGGACAACTATCATCCAAAAACCTGTTGAGGGTAGGCAATGAGGCGGACTTGAAAGCGAAGCAGAATAGCAGGAAACAGATTTAAAGAGGTATGTTGGAATCGCCTTTAAAGCACAGGAAGAGGGGCACAACTTCGACAATGATGCACTTGGCCAAAAAGGGCGTATGCGTTTTCTCCTGAATATATTCAGGAGAAAACGCATACGCCCTTTTTGGCCAAGCAAGCAAGCGGGCAATGCAAATCTGCACTACAAAGTAGTATCACTTCCCTCCGGTCAAAAGGGACATCCACAAAATGTGTAAAAACCAGAAAGGCAAGACAGGCCCTGGAGAAGAGGGAGTCTTGTTATGCTGATGGGCGGGATGTAAATTGCCAACTGCCTCTCTGGAGGAGTGCATTGTGTTCCCTAAAACAAGTAAAGAACAGAGCTACAGAGCCAAGGGCACTTGTAGTCTAGGGAATATACCTTGGGAAAACTGAAAATCAATAGGACAGAGTCACCCCAAAATTTAGGGCTGCACTGCTTACAAGGACCTCAACTTGGGTACACCTTAAATATCCCAGGAAATATAAAAATGGTTCAAAAAATTGTGGTACTTACGTACGATGGAATATCCCTCAGCCATGAAATCAATGACATAAGACCAGTAGCAGCAAAATGGGTGGATTCAGGTACGATGATTCTAAGTGAAATAAGTCACACAGAAAAAGAAACTTATCATAAGATATCACTTATGAAGATCCTGTAAACATGGCTACACTTGAACTGAGTTAGGAAAGAGAACAGTGTCTCACATTTAGAAAACACTCTTATGCCTGCTTAAGGGGGAAGGAGAGGTGGTGTGATGCATAAAACCAGAGTTTGATATAAGCACAGGTACCGTTCCAAAATCCAACTATGGAATAGACAACACCTACACCTTCCTCAGTGAAAGGGACTCAAAACACCATATTTCCCGCAGAGGAATATATCTGACTAGTAAGAATCTTAAAACATATGTATTGATATGTCTCCGTAAGGGAATCAACTGTGTCTAGACTGGCATAAACATGGCAGCGAGAATGAGCTCAAACCCACTATAAAAAGGAATTTCAAAAACAAAACAAAAAAACTGGGAAATTCTTTACAATTCCTTCAGAGTCTCTGATGAAACCTGGAATGACCCTATCTACAATGACAGCTGGATGTGGCATAAGGCTGGACACTCGGGACTGAGAGGATTGGTGAGATTGGGTGAACAAATGCAGACCCTTTAAAGCAATAATGCATGGCACCCATTCCATGGGTCCCAACTCTCCAGGTTGAAGGGAATATTACTACAGTTAAAACATGTACGGGAAACCTAGAGAACGGACACACTGTGAATACGAAAGGTTTCTAAAACTCAACGAATAGTCCCTCTCCTGGTGCTCCGGTTTGACTTTCCATCTGCTTTACTATCAACCTCCCCACATGGAGAGACAGCCCCTTTAACCTCCTGGTTCGCACAGGTTGCCAATTTGGCAGAGGATGAAAGGGAAGAGGGAGAACCAATGAGAGAGTAGCTGTTAGGCATTTGGACGGGCAGTTATCACTGTAATTTCCCGGCAGGAAGAAGAATTAACCAAAGTCTTAGCCCCCCACTGGGAACGAGTATAGGTCCTGAACCAAAATTTTGGACTTGCGGTCAGCTGACCAAAAACGAGTTGAAAAATGGAGCTCAGGGGCACAGCAATTCACAAACTGGCCGAGTAATAAAGGACAACTATCCTCCAAAAATCTGTTGAGGGAAGGCAACGAGGCGGACTTGAAAGCGAGCCAGAACAGCAGGAAACAGATTTCAAGAGGTACGTTGGAATCGCCTTTAAAACACAGGAAGAGGGGCACAACTTCGACAATGATGCATTGGCCAAAAAGGGCGTATGCGTTTTCTCCTGAATATATTCAGGAGAAAACGCATACGCCCTTTTTGGCCAAGCAAGCAAGCGGGCAATGCAAATCTGCACTACAAAGAGGTATCACCTCTCACCGTTCAAAAGGGACATCCACAAAATGTGTAAAAACCAGAAAGGCAAGACAGGCCCTGGAGAACAGGGAGCCTTGTTATGCTGATGGACGGGATGTAAATTGCCAACTGCCTCTCTGGAGGAGTGCATTGTGTTCCCTAAAACATGTAAAGAACATAGCTACAGAGCCAAGGGCACTTCCAGTCTAGGGAATATACCTTGGGAAAACTGAAAATCAATAAGACAGAGCCACCCCAAAATTTAGAGCTGCACTGCTTACAAGGACCTCAACTTGGATACACTTTAAGTATCCCAGGAAATATAAAAATGGTTCAAAAAATTGTGGTACTTACGTACGATGGAATATCCCTCAGCCATGAAATCAATGACATAAGACCAGTAGCAGCAAAATGGGTGGATTCAGGTACGATGATACTAAGTGAAATAAGTCACACAGAAAAAGAAACTTTTCATAAGATATCACTTATGAAGATCTTAGAAACATGGTTACACTTGAACTTAGTTAGGAAAGAGAACAGTGTCTCACATTTAGAAAACACTTTTATGCCTGCTTAAGGGGGAAGGAGAGGTGGGGTGATGCATAAAACCAGAGTTTGATATAAGCACAGGTACCGTTCCAAAAACTAACTATGGAATAGAAAAGACCTACACCTTCCTCAGTGAAAGGGACTCAAAACCCCATATTTCCCGCAGAGGAATATATCAGACTAGTAAGAATCTTAAAACCTATGTATTGATATGTCTCCGTAAGGGAATCAAGTGTGTCTAGACTGGCATAAACATGGCAGCGAGAATCAGCTCAAACTCACTATTAAAAGGAATTTCAAAAACAAAACAAAAAAACTGGGAAATTCTTTACAATTCCTTCAGGGTCTCTGATGAAAACTGGAATGACCCTATCTACAACGACAGCTGGATTTGGCATAAGGAGGGACACTTGGGGCTGAGAGGAATGGTGAGATGGGGTGAGCAAATCAAGACGCTTTAAAGCACAAATGCCTGGCACCCATTCCATGGGTCCCAACTCTCCAGGTTGAAGGGAATATTACTACAGTTATAACATGTACGGGAAACCTAGAGAACGGACACACTGTGAATACGAAAGGTTTCTAAAACTCAACGAATAGTCCCTCTCCTGGTGCTCCGGTTTGACTTTCCATCTGCTTTACTATCAATCTCCCAACTTGGAGAGACAGCACCTTTAACCTCCTGGTTCGCACAGGTCTCCAATTTGGCAGAGGATGAAAGGGAAGAGGGAGAACCAATGAGAGAGTAGCCGTTAGGCATTTGGACGGGCACATATCACTCTAACTTCTCGGCAGGAAGAAGAACTAACCAAAGTCTCAGCCCCCCACCGGGAACCAGCATAGGTCCTGAACCAAAATTTTGACTTGCGGTCAGCTCACAAAAAACGAGTTGAAAAATGGAGCTAAGGGGCACAGCAATTCACAAAATGGCCGAGTAATAAAGGACAACTATCGTCCAAAAATCTGTTGAGGGAAGGCAACGAGGCGGACTTGAAAGCGAGGCAGAATAGCAGGAAACAGATTTCAAGAGGTACGTTGGAATCACCTTTAAAGCACAGAAAAAGGGGCACAACTACGACAATGATGCACTTGGCCAAAAAGGGCATATGTGTTTTCTCCTGAATATATTCAGGAGAAAACGCATACGCCCTTTTTGGCCAAGCAAGCAAGCGGGCAATGCAAATCTGCACTTCAAAGAAGTATCACTTCCCACCGCTCAAAAGGGACATCCACAAAATGTGTAAAAGCCAGAAAGGCAAGACAGGCCCTGGAGAACAGGGAGCCTTGTTATGCTGATGGGCGGGTTGTAAATTGCCAACTGCCTCTCTGGTGGAGTATATTGTGTTCCCTAAAACAAGTAAAGAACAGAGCTAAAGAGCCAAGGACACTTCCATTCTAGGGAATATACCTTGGAATTCTGAAAATCAATAAGACAGAGCCACCCCAAAATTTAGGGCTGCACTGCTTACAAGGACCTCAACTTGGGTACACCTTAAATATCCCAGGAAATATAAAAATGGTTTAAAAATTGTGGTACTTACGTACGATGGAATATCATTCAGCCATGAAATCAATGTCATAAACCAGTAGCAGCAAAATGGGTGGATTCAGGTACGATGATTCTAAGTGAAATAAGTCACAGAGAAAAAGAAACTTATCATAAGATATCACTTATGAAGATCCTGTAAACATGGCTACACTTGAACTGAGTTAGGAAAGAAGACATTGTCTCATATTAAGAAAACACTCTTATGCCTGCTTAAGGGGGAAGGAGAGGTGGTGTGATGCATAAAACCAGAGTTTGATATAAGCACACGTACCGTTCCAAAAACCAACTATGGAATAGACAAGACCTACACCTTCCTCAGTGAAAGGGACTCAAAACCCCATATTTCCCGCAGAGGAATATATCTGACTAGTAAGAATCTTAAAACCTATGTATTGATATGTCTCCATAAGGGAATCAAGTATGTCTAGACTGGCATAAACATGGCAGCGAGAATCAGCTCAAACCCACTATAAAAAGGAATTTCAAAAACAGAACAAAAAATCTGGGAAATTCTTTACAATTCCTTCAGGGTCTCTGATGAAACCTGGAATGACCCTATCTACAATGACAGCTGGATGTGGCATAAGGCTGGACACTTGGGACTGAGAGGATTGTTGAGATTGGGTGAGCCAATGCAGACCCTTTAAAGCACAAATGCCTGGCACACATTCCATGGGTCCCAACTCTCCAGGTAGAAGGGAATTTTACTACAGCTATAACATGTACGGGAAACCTAGACAATGGACACACTGTGAATACGAAAGGTTTCTAAAACTCTACGAATAGTCCCTCTCCTGGTGCTCCGGTTTGACTTTCCATCTGCTTTACTATCAATCTCCCAACTTGGAGAGACAGCCCTTTTAACCTTCTGGTTCGCACAGGTTGCCAAATTGGCAGAGGATGAAAGGGAAGAGGGAGAACTAATGAGAGAGTAGCTATTAGGCATTTGGACGGGCACATATCACTCTAACTTCCCAGCAGGAAGAAGAATTAACCAAAGTCTCAGCCCCCCACCGGGAACCAGCATAGGTCCTGAACCAAAATTTTGGACTTGCAGTCAGCTCACAAAAAACGAGTTGAAAAATGGAGCTCAAGGGCACAGCAATTCACAAACTGCCCGAGTAATAAAGGACAACTATCGTACAAAAATCTGTTAAGGGAAGGCAACGAGGCGGACTGGAAAGCGAGGCATAATAGCAGGAAACAGATTTCAAGAGGTACGTGGGAATCGCCTTTAAAGCACAGGAAGAGGGGCACAACTTTGACAATGATGCACTTGGCCAAAAAGGGCGTATGCGTTTTCTCCTGAATATATTCAGGAGAAAACGCATACGCCCTTTTTGTGCAAGGAAGCAAGTGGGCAATGCAAATCTGCACTACAAAGAAGTATCACTTCCCACCGGTCAAAAGGGACATCCACAAAATATGTAAAAACCAGAAAGGTAACACAGGCCCTAGAGAACAGGGAGGCTTGTTTTGCTGATGGGCGGGATGTAAATTGCCAACTGCCTCTCTGGAGGAGTGCATTCTGTTCCCTAAAACAAGTAAAGAACAGAGCTACAGAGACAAGGGCACTACCAGTCTAGGGAATATACCTTGGGAAAACTGAAAATCAATAAGACAGAGACACCCCAAAATTTAGGGCTGCACTGCTTACAAGGACCTCAACTTGGGTACACCTTAAATATCCCAGGAAATATAAAAATTGTTCAAAAAATTGTGGTACTTACGTACGATGGAATATCCCTCAGCCATGAAATCAATGTCATAAGACCAGTAGCAGCAAAATGGGTGGATTCAGGTACGATGATTCTAAGTGAAATAAGTCACAGAGAAAAAGAAACTTATCATGAGATATCACTTAAGAAGATCCTGTAAACATGGCTACACTTGAACTGAGTTAGGAAAGAGAACAGTGTCTCACATTTAGAAAACAATCTTATGCCTGCTTTAGGGCGAACGAGAGGTGGGGTGATGCATAAAACCAGAGTTTGATATAAGCACAGGTACCTTCCCAAAAATCAACTATGGAATAGACAAGACCTACACCTTCCTCAGTGAAAGGGACTCAAAACACCATAGTTCCCGCAGAGG
Organism: Hyperoodon ampullatus; assembly: GCF_949752795.1. Taxonomy (NCBI): domain Eukaryota; kingdom Metazoa; phylum Chordata; class Mammalia; order Artiodactyla; family Ziphiidae; genus Hyperoodon; species Hyperoodon ampullatus. The sequence continues at coordinate 954 of NW_027640980.1, read as the reverse complement.
AATATATCTGACTAGTAAGAATCTTAAAACCTATGTATTGATATGTCTCCATAAGGGAATCAAGTGTGTCTAGACTGGCATAAACATGGCAGCGAGAATCAGCTCAAACCCACTATAAAAAGGAATTTCTAAAACAAAACAAAAAAACTGGGAAATTCTTTACAATTCCTTCAGGGTCTCTGATGAAACCTGGAATGACTCTTTCTACAACGACAGCTGGATGTGGCATAAGGCTGGACACTTGGGACTGAGAGGATTGGTGAGATTGGGTGAGCAAATGCAGACCCTTTAAAGCAATAATGCATGGCACCCATTCCATGGGTCACAAATCTCCAGGTTGAAGGGAATATTACTACAGCTATAACATAAACAGGAAACCTAGAGAACGGACACACTGTGAATACTAAAGGTTTCTAAAACTCAACGAATAGTCCCTCTCCTGGTGCTCCAGTTTGACTTTCCATCTGCTTTACTATCAATCTCCCAACATGGAGAGACAGCCCCTTTAACCTCCTGGTTCGCACAGGTTGCCAATTTGGCAGAGGATGAAAGGGAAGAGGGAGAACCAATGAGAGAGTAGCTGTTAGGCATTTGGACGGGCAAATATCACTCTATTTTCACGGCAGGAAGAAGAATTAACCAAAATCTCAGCCCCCCACCGGAAACCAGCATAGGTCCTGAACCAAAATTTTGGACTTGCGGTCAGCTCACAAAAAACGAGTTGAAAAGTGGAGCTCAGGGTCACAGCAATTCACAAACTGGCAAAGTAATAAAGGACAACTATAATCCAAAAATCTGTTAAGGGAAGGCAACAAGGTGGACTTGAAAGCGAGGCAGAATAGCAGGAAACAGATTTCAAGAGGTAGGTTGGAATCGCCTTTAAAGCACAGGAAGAGGGGCACAACTTCGACAATGATGCACTTGGCAACAAAGGGTGTATGCGTTTTCTCCTGA